>NC_087208.1:88769750-88792224 GCF_015104395.2 Macrobrachium nipponense
CACTTGTTCTTCTAATAGTCTAATTGTAAAAGAAAAGGTTCCTGGATTGGAAAAGTCTTTTACATCCGATAGACTGGTTGTTAGAAGTTTGGGTGGACTGGAATAAGGAAGACTTTGAGTGCAGTTCTTAAACTCTTTTACTGGCCTTGTATAAGGAAAAGTGTCAGAGTACTGTAAGTCTTGTGCAGTATGTCAGCTGGTTGGTAAGCCGAATCAGATAATAAAACCTGCCCCTTTACAGCCTATCCCTGTTTTACCTGAGCCTTTTGACAGTCATATTAGATTGTGTGGGTCCTTTACCCAAAAGTAAGAAGCAGTATTAATATATGATTACAATGATGTGCAGTTCCATTCGTTATCCTGATGCCTATCCACTTAGGAACATAAGTTCTAAGACACTGATCCCAGTTTTAATAAAAGTTTTTACTCGGTATGGTATCCCCAAGATTATCCAGACTGATAGAGGAAGTAACTTTACCTCGGATTTATTTAGACAGGTAATGGCAGCTATGAGCATTAAACATACTTTGTCCTCAGTATACCACCCAGAGAGTCAAGGAGCCCTGGAACAATTCCATCAGACATTGAAGGATGTCCTTACGAAGTACTGTCAGGAACATCAGACAGACTGGGATGAAGGATTACCATTAGTGTTGTATGCCATCCACAACACTCAACAAGAAAGTCTTGGATATTCCCCAGCCGAGTTGTTATATGGAAGGAAAGTGAGAGGTCCTTTGGAGATACGCTATGACATGTGGACGGATCAGTCGAAAGAGGTAACATTAGGAGATTATGCTAAGAACTTACAAGGTAAGCTAGAGAGCTCTCGTAAATTTGCACATGAAAATCTAAGCATAGCTAAAGATAAGATGAAATTAAATTTTGATAATAAGGCTGAGATACTAAGCTTTAGGCCAGGTGAATCTGTTTTAATGCTAGTACCCATAAGGAAAACCTTTGAAAATAGATATGAAGGTCCTTATACAGTGATAAGCAGAAACAAGGATAATTATGTCATCTCTACTCTGGGAAAGAGAAAAAGCGAAAAGATGGTACATATAAACCTTCTAAAAAAGTTTGAGACCCAATGTGACAATGTCAGCTTGATTTGCAAGTCATCTGTGGAAGATAATGTGAAGCTTAATGAAGCAGGTTTTCCAGATCGAAGTAAAAGCATACCTCTAAATAATACACTTGCATTGAATAACTGACTGTAAACTTAATCATCTCTCATCTCAACAGGCTAGTGACTTGAAAAAGTTATTGGAACTTTTTCCAGAGATCTGTGGAGAAGTGCCTGTCCAGACATCAATGGTAGATTATCAGCTAGAACTTAAGCCAGGTACAGAACCTCAGAAGAGTCCCCCACATCGAGTTTCCCCTCAAAAGAGAGCCATACTAAAGAAGGAAACTGACTTTTTGCTACAACATGGTTTTGCGGAGCCAAGTATTAGTCCTTGGGCATCCCCATGTGTTTTAGATGAGAAACCAGATGGCTCCTATAGACTCTGCAATGACTTTAGAAGACTAAATGAGGTAACTGTTTCGGATTCTTATCAGTTACCAAGGGTGGATGACCTCATAGGTCTGGTAAGCAATGCTGTATGCGTTTCAAAGATTGATTTATTGCGGGGTTATTATAAAGTCCCATTAGCAGATAACTCAAAACCCCTGACAGCATTTACTACTCCAGATAGACTATATCAATATACAGTCCTTCCATTTGGACTTGAGAATGCTCCTGCAATTTTTCAAAGATTGATGGATCAAGTAATCAGCGATATGCCTGGTGTTCGAGTGTATCTTGACGACATTGTTGTATTTTCAGCTACTTGGCTGGACCATCTTTCTATGCTGAAGGATTTACTTAGCAGGTTAAGACAGGCTTGTTTGACAATTAACTTAACCAAGAGTGATTTCGGCCATGCGAAGCCGCAATGCCTTGGATATGTGATTGGCAGCGGCGAGGTATTCCCAGTTGCAGCCAAAGTAGACGCCATCACCAAGCTAAGCTGCCCAAGATCCAGACTTGAAGTAAGGAAATTCCTTGGGATGGTAGGCTACTATAGGAAGTTTTGTAAGAACTTCTCTGAAGTAGTAGCCCCATTTCCTGACTTAACCAGCAGCAAGAGGAAGTTCCTTTGGACACCAGTTTGTGAGGAAGCCTTTCGACGAGCCAAAGATTTCCTAGCCAGTAGCCCTGTCCTGAAGGCTCCTGACTTTGGCTCTCCCTTTTCTGTCGAGGTCGACGCTAGTGACCGTGGAATAGGCGCTGTACTCCTGCAGAAAGGGCCAGATGACTTGCAGCATCCCGTTGCGTACATGTCGAAGAAACTCTAGAATCATCAGCGAGGTTACTCTACAATCGAAAAGGAAGCACTTGCTCTTTTGACTGCATTGGAGCACTTCGAAGTTTATCTTTCTGGCAGTCCTGCTCCCATATTAGTCTTCACAGATCATGAGCCACTAAAGTTTGTAGGCCGAATGAGAACCAAAAATAAAAGGCTCATGAAGTGGTGGTTATCTTTGCAGCAGTTTGATCTAAAGATCCAGCACATCCGTGGACAGGATAACCTTCGAGCAGACATTTTATCACAATGTAGTAACTAACTCGACAGGTTGGTCGAAAATCTTTAACATAGAGTTTTCGACTTAATGAGGGGCATGTTAAGAGTATTGAATTTATATGTTAGGAGTATTGAATTTATGTAAATAGGATATTTTTGTAGTGTGGATTGTAAATGTTTTGTAGTTCATATTTTTCCCGTGTCTGTCTGTGTTGTCCTTGCGTGTTTGGGTGTTTGTATTCCTCAGTCCTTGGATTGTTTACTTCGGCCATTGGAGCACCACCAGGGATTGAGATTTCTTGGATTTGTCATAGTGTTAATAACCCTGGACTATATATAAGTGTTATATTATTAATTTTGTACTTGCTAATTTGTAAGTATTGCTGTATTGCATTTAAGGTTCTGTTGATGCTTGCTGGGTATGTGTGTATTTTCTGCATTTTATTGTGTTTAATATTTACGTTATTTCCTGTATTATCTACAGTTTATTGATAATCTATTTAATTGTTACTTACCTGCTTGTTTTGCTCATTTGTCGTAATGCTGTACAATGTGAATGTTCCTGGAGTTTCGTTAATTTACATTCGTTATTGCTTTAGTTCCATTATTCTTGTTATCATCGTAATCCTTATCTTTATATTGGACCTTTAATTAATTTTAAGTAAAATAACAATTTCGTAGTGTTTACCTTATTCCGTGTTATTATATATTTTCTCGTATATCATACTTAAATTTAATGCTTTTAAATTTGGATAAGAGCTCTTATAAAAATAAGCTAAGATAAGGCATCATTAAAATGTTTTATGTATTTTATGACCGTTTGGAGCTCCGCTTCGTACTTGCATCAGTGAAAATGCAGGAAAGAGTATTAAGAGGCGAATGGTCGTAACACAAGTGTCATTGTATCTTCACGATTTGGGTTTTCAATGTTATTTATATCATTATATTATTACTTCATCTTCGATGTTTTTTATTATTATTGAGGAACAAAAGTTGTGTTATTTCATAAGTATGGTACACAGTTCACAGATCGACTGCTGCTGAAATCAGCAGAAGTTTCACAGCTGTATCCTCCTTAGCGGGATCCACAATACGTGATAGAATGGAGTCTGGTTTTGGGAAGATAAACCTAATAAATTTAATGGCACTTCCTAAAAACTCAGTCTAAATAGCATTGTTTGTTTGATGCGGTAATATTAACACTCAGTCTAAAACTTATCAGTAAAGCTTCTTTTCAGAACATGAAAGTATCAGACACACGACATCACATATCCATTGCATCTGATATTGTAAACCCATCAATAATCGACCCGTAGACTCCTCTAACTTACACCCAGAATTGCGAACATATTCGACTACGCAGTGTAACCAAGTGGTGCTCATGGTTACATCCTGGTCAATGCTCATTGTTCTCGTACTAACCCATCTGTCAAACCAGCATATCCTGCTGAAAAGGATTCTATAATTCCTAAAAACTGCTTTTCTTTCCCCTTGGGGCATATCCATCAGTTATCCTGACTGACTGAGTCAGGTACTGTTTAAAAGTTATGCCACGAGGCGTTTGAGCTTTTAGCTTCTTACTTTTATTTCATTCTTGCATTTGCGCCAACTGGACATTATCAGGCTTTTACATTCTCATTATCGTCAGTTGCTCCTTTATCTTCTGGCAATAGTTCCTCTCCATTGACTCTGTTCATTATAAAATGTACTTTCTTATTATTCCTTTGCATCGAATTAATAGAAAAAAAAATAAGAATGCCCCGAAGTTTCTTCAACACAATCGAATTTTCTGTATAACGTATAATGCTGTATTAAACTCTCAGCCACGGCTCATGAAACTCTCAGCCTTGGCCCATGAAACTTTCAGCCACGGTCCGGTGGTGGCATGTGTTGTAACCAATGGCATCATCATGGCTAACTTCAACTTTAAATAAAATAAAAACTACTGAGGCTAGAGGGCTGCAATTTGGTATCTGCTGATTGGAGGGTGGAAGATCAACATACCAATGTGCACCTCTCTATTCTAGCCTCAGTAGTTTTTCAGATCTGAGGGCGGACAGAAAAAGTGCGGACGGACAGACAAATAGTCATCTCTGTATCTTTCTTACACGGAAAACCGAAAAATTTTACTGTAGAACCTACCATTCCTTTTTTCATTCTGATTTTTTCTTAATTCACCAAAGCCATAATATGTTCTTATTATCTCGCTGTACTTACTTTCAATTCTTCTGTTCATAATAAGACGTAGGCACTTTTTGGGAAAATTACTTATCGTTTATTGTTTTTCCATTTCTCTTTCTCTTTTCATGTAACTGATAGGTAAAAGGTGGTGCTAAGTTCGATCCCTGTCTTCTTTAATGGAGAAATGGACATAGGTAGGAGTCGTAATTCACAATTGCATGAAATTCTCTCTCTCTCTCTGCTACCAGGGTTTCATTTCCGTTGCTTTTTTCCCTTACATTTTCTTTCTTTTTTCCTTACATTTTCTTTCTCTTCGCACAGGAGTCCTTGGCCTTCCAGTGAAAATAAATGCTCTTTTGCCCTCCTTTCTTTCGGTCTTTTTTCTCTTTCGTCTGCTGGAAAGGTCGTGAAGATCAGTAAACGCGAGGCAATATCACCTTTGTTTACATTCGCTTTACTTTACCCAAGCTTTTCTCATTAAACCTTAAGGAAGACCAGTATTGGTTAATATATGTTTTTAAACTTGTATTTTCCATTCTCTTTATTTAACTCGTGCACTATTTTAAATCTGCTCTTGTAACCATCGTCGTAAATCAAACGCACTCAGAATTATGGCCAAGAACTTGAATATCGGTTAAAATAAGATTTGGTTTTTCAAAGGTGGTGAAGGTCTTGATCACCAAACACAGAGACCGCGAGTCATCGTTTTTCTCAAATCTTTCAATCTAATTATTTGATCAAAATGGTACTTTGACAGTGTACAAGACACTCCCACTAGTTTTTGTAATATATTGTGCATTGTCAAATGGTGTTAGTTAAGACATTTACTCTTGAATTGCATTGTGTTGCTAAGCATCCTCAAGCTATGCATTCGAACGTCCTTTATTCCTATTCCGTCCCTCCCTCCCTCTCTCCCTCCCTCCCCCCTTCTCCTCCTCATACCTCCCTCAACTCACTTTCCTGACCTCCCCGTCTTTGCCTCCCTTTCTTGTCTATTAATATATTGAGTAATGTTGGAAGTTATATGTATATTGGTTTTTGTAGATTCTGTGTTTGTTTAATTATTGCTATTGCATTTTCTTTTCTTAAGTTATATAAATGGAAGTAAACTAAAGAGCGTATGACCTTCATCCTGATCACCCCAGGACCAAAAGAGACAAGGTCTGCTCACTTCCCCCCCAAAACCCCTATTTAGGCGGAGCTTTGTCTCCCTCCTTATTGCGTCAGCAGGTGATTTGTTGTAAAGAAAACGACAAGAAAATGTTTATAATTTGAGGGAAACTACTGTCACTCATATCAGTGTGTTTGTGTGTGCGAGTGTGTTTATCCATTCATATGACACTATAATTTCGTTTCTACGAATCTAACGCCAGTAATAAGTATGTAACTCTTGTACCGTACTGAGTTTAGTGGATGACGAGAGTTTCATGCATCTTGAATTACATTACTTATCATTATTGTAAAGTGACGAACTATTTTCATGTGCAAACCTATTTTTTTATTCAAAATTGGGGTTTAATTGTTTTTCTTAGAATTGGAACAGTCACTTATGAGTGGTACAAACCTCAAGATGTACGCGCCACATCTTTTGATTGTTTACTTTTACATAACCTTGCCCACTCATTTTGCAGTTCTTCGTGTTTTTGGAAGAAATGGAAATTACGCCTTTTTCCTTCCAAATTTCCCGATACCTATAATTGCAGCCATCAACGCAACATCTAAGCAAATTGTCCTTGGGCAGTGTGATTGTGGCACACCTTCCGTACCCAGCGACAAACCACTTTTTGCCATCGCATGCTAGTGAAGATATATTTTAAGTTGCTCAAATACTGTAGCCAAAACAGTCATGTTTATTAACCATCGATTCAGTACTACACCCAACATTTCCATTATTAAACTGTTAAACCAAATTACAATAGATAAGTATCTGTAAGACTTTAAATCTCCCTGTGTGCAAAATAGAGAGAGAGAGAGAGAGAGAGAGAGAGAGAGAGAGAGAGAGAGAGAGAGAGAGAGAGAGAGCAGGGGTGGTAGAATGAGGGAGGGGGAAGAGGCGGAAGTGGGAGGGGGGATAGGTGTTATAGACGGATGGGTGTGCGATGGGGATAGTGGGGTGGGAACTTCTTAGTGGGAGAAGGAGGGAATCGGTGAAGGGGAGGGGATAAGTCGACTTATCCAAATCTGTGCTCAGCTGTTTCGTTTCTGACTGACGATTTCAAATAAAAAAGAGTAAACTCCTAAGTATATAAATTTGACTAAATCCTATAACATCGTAAATTACGGCGGGTGTTGTAAACATTGTGTTAGAATGTCACCAGTGTCCGACCAATAACCTGGAGATATTCCCGAAAACGACGCCACATCGGTTCTGAAATGGATAGTAGGTTTATAATGAATTGTATTAGTATTATTTTATTGTCGATCCATCTTTGTTCTTTCTAATACTTAAATTATTTTGGTATCACATAACTTTTCTTGAAGTATATTAATCAAAGTGTAAATAACATGTATTATCTGGTGGAAAAGTTAGGACAAGTTATAAGCTCGTTTACCGAGGTCTTATTCATTATATAAGGCACAGCTCTTATTTGACCAATTTTGGACCACAAAGAAGTTACACTGCTATTTTTTCCCTCCATGATATCTACGACACTTGACAGAATGTCTTCCTGCTTTATGGAGATTGCCCTAGTAATGTCCAAATAGCACTGCGATGGCAGTCACAAGCAGACTAATATCATTAGTTAAGCTATAGGCCCAGAATGTGTAACATAATTAGACAGAATTGATTTTCTAAACAAAGGGGAGGGAGAACACATGAAAAACAAATGTGGGAAATGGAGTACAAAGTAATTGATGTTATGAAATTATACAAGTTTATAAAAACCCTTGACATGGCGTAAATAATTCTGAATCTTCAGACTTTTGCAGAAGTTTTTAGCCAGAACATGAAAGCATCAGATAACTTTCAACACGGTGTCAACGACATTGTGCATCCTTTAAAATTCGTATTGTAATTCCATGAGTAATACATCTTAATATATCTTAATAATGTAGTGCAGGCATCATTCAAACTTTTTTTCATACGTGTTACAACCTTCTTTCAGAAAATACCACAATTCCAACAGTTTTTGTTTACCTTTTTTTCATAAATGATGTTATAGCCTGGCTACAAAAGGCTGACACTCGAAGAAGGCATTTAGCACCGCTGCCATATTTTCTTAATATCGTGCAAGCTTTTCAGGCAAAATGGTGATTATTTTGGTAGATATGACATTTGATTATATATATATATATATATAGATATATATATCATATATATATAATATATATATATATATATATATATCTATATATATATATATATATCTATATCTATATATATAGATACATATATATATATATATATATATGTATATATATATATATATATATATATAATCTTGAAAGATGTTTCCCATCTTTCAAGATTAACCTCTAATTAAGGTTAATCCTGAGAATGGACTTATTCGAGGGCACAGTCCTGCTATTGCTTTGTACTTACAAGTGAGTTCGTTTTTAAGTAATATAAGCATATATATGAATGAATGTACACGCACACACACACTATATACATACGTATGTATATTATATATATATATATATATATATATATATATATATATATATATATATATTATACATTCATTCACATATATATATATATATATATATATATATATATATATATATATATATATATATATACATACATGTATGTATATAGTGTGTGTGTGCGTGTACATTCATTCATATATATGCTTATATTACTTAAAAACGAACTCACTTGTAAGTACAAAGCAATAGCAGGACTGTGCCCTCGAATAAGTCCATTCTCAGGATTAACCTTAATTAGAGGTTAATCTTGAAAGATGGGAAACATGTCAACGCTGTAAATTAGGGGAAATTCTCAAACTTTTGTAGCTAGGAGTAAAGTTTTTTTTTCTTGATTAAATCCATCAATTATCCTTGTTTACCCTTGGCAGTCAGTCGTTTAAACTTCGCTTTTAGGTAACGTTCCCCTTTTAATTCTTTATACTACGAAATCTGAGCTTTTAGCAAGTTTCTTTTATTTTATACTAGCATTGACGTCAACTATCATTACACAGTCCCTCAAAATAATCTGCATCGGCAGAGATTAAATTATCATCTGGTAACAGCTCTTCTTCTCTACAGTATCCTATTTCTACTTTATTTTTCTTTGCATGCAATAGACAAGTAAAAGTTGGCGCTGTGTTCAACCTGTCATTCGTTGAGAAATGGCAGTTTGCATTTATGCTAATTTCGTCTCTCTCTCTCTCTCTCTCTCTCTCTCTCTCTCTCTCTCTCTCTCTCTCTCTGCCATCCGGAGTTCATTTCCGTTGCTTCTTTTCTTATATCGTCTTTCTCTTCGCACAGGAATTCTTGGGCTTACTGTAAGAAGAAAGGCCCACTCGCTCTCCTTTCTTTCAGTCTCTGACTCTTTTTCTTGTCGTCTGCCGGGAAAGTCATGAAGATCACAGAGCGCAAGACAAAATCACTTTTGTTTACATTCGCTTTCCTTTACCCAACCTTTTCTCACTTAAACACAAGGGAGACCAGTAATGATTTTTATATACTTTTAAACATGTATTTTCTCGATTCTCTTAATTCAGCCAGAATGCTAGTTTAAATCGATGGCCTCGTCATCCTCTCCGTAAATTAAACACACTCGGAATTATGGTCAAGAAGGTGAATAACAGCTAAAAGAAGTTTGTTTTTAAAATGGAGATGATGATGGGATGACTGGTCACTGCAAACGGAAAAAGATAGGAGGGTTCCTTTCTTCAGAAAAAGCATCAGGACTTACAAACACTAATGGCTCTTGCGTTCGTCCTGAAATACAATGACCAAATGAAGTGAGATCATTTGCTCCTAGATGCCCATGGAGGGTTGGGGCGGGGGGTGGTCGTTTGGCTAGCAACCCCACCCAAAAAGACGTGCTGGGTATCGGAAGGCTAACTCCTTTGGTGCCATCACCTGCCGGGGAGAAAGGGGGTGGGGACAAGGCATGTATGTGGCGGGGGCATATTTTTCGACGGAGGCAATTGTTATAACTAAGTTCATAGTTGATATTTTAGCTTCCTTGAACGTCAGTTTCCCATGTCATGAGACCGTGTAGTCATAATAAATATCAGATACTTTTGACATATACCCTTTACCTTCCCTTAAAATTGTCAGTTACGATGATTTTGTTTGTTTGAATATCATCACACTTTTAACTTGGATTACAGAACTGTTCGGTTGTTGAAATGTATTAGAAGATATCCAATCGCACCTTTCATTAGCTTAAGTAATACCAATTGCAATGTTTCCAACTACGTAATTTACTCAATTTAGGACATTGCTACTTTTCTTAACATCCTATCTCAAAGCGACCCTTGAGCAATATAATGAACAAATTTGATAGATTGATGACCATTTTATAGCAGTCAAATAGAACAGCAGCTCATTTACTTTAGCCGCGACTAACAAGTAGGAATTTTTCAGCATCGTCCTCTGACAATCGACCAGTCATCAGTGCGGCTGATCTCTTAATGGTACCCCGCCAGGCTTTGGTATTGCAACCTTCAAACTAGCCGAATGCGGCTGCAGTGACTAGATCATCGGGGAGGGCTTGTAGTACTAAGTGTCACTCATTCACCAAACTCCTTTCAGAGAAATTAGATCACTATGATAACAAACAATAAAAACTTATCACCGTCTACTACATATTCAACTTACGCTTCAGCTCAGCATAAAATATCTCGTCTAACCTCCCCGTCTAGTAGTGATAATATATTTGCAATAATAGTAAAGATGTTATAAAACTTGCTTTCAAAACTCTGATACGACAAACTTTTTCACCTACAGGAATCCCTCAGTTCTGGAAGAAAACTTCTATCAAGTCAGCCAAGGAATTTGTAAAGTATTCATTACTAAATCTAAATACTGTGGTACTCTATGATTTTTTTTTAACAAACATCGTTTCAGTTACTTTGTAATTAGTACGTTCTTCTCTGCTCATTTGCATAAACCACCAACATACCTCTTCCCCTCCCCTATTAAAATATAAAAGGTAAATAATGAGAAATGCGAAATTTAAAGATAAAGATCTGTCATTTCCCGACCTAAAAGTGACCAAAACTGATTCTCTTCCTATGTCCCGTAAATATATCGATTACGAAGGCTGTACTCTTTTTTCCTCCTGATGTTTTCCCCTTTTTTCTGATATCAAATATGATCCTATATTCTTAGGCCCACGGAAAGATGCGAATAATCGCCTCCGTAATCTTTTGAAATTACTTACTGAAAGTAGTGCCTTTGATTTGCTTATTTTTACAATCTTTACAATACCAACAGGATACTGACCGGTTTACTTTTCCTTTAATAATCTTCCAAATCATCTTTCATATATAGTTGTTATTTTCTGCATTAGATAACCAGATGCTCATTACGCATCTGTTAATACCTGTGCATCTGTACAATACAATTATACCGAACTCCCACGAAGAGCAACAGCAGGTTATGGACTTTAAAAAATACGTTTTTGAGCCTAAATGCCAGATACGAGGGCAACATCAGCCATTCAGCACTTATGAAAGTGAAAAGTGCGTATGTATATTTTTTTGGCTAAGAAAAAGTGGTAATGAAAACACCCGTCCCTAGGAAAAACAAAATCCATTAGGGGACATCTTAATTGGAGCACATTTTGTCCAGAGGTAATATTACTTCTGACACATGTGCCCCCCGCCCTTCCCACCCCAAAAACAAAGCTCACATCAGTCGAATCGGTTTTCAGCCAGATTGGGCTACCCAAGGACCAACTTAGGGCGCGTCGTAGGTGTTCTTATCACGTATACGGCCCTATGAAATTTACGACCTCTTTTGTTATGCTAGCAGATTTGCGTCTCTCTCTCTCTCTCTCTCTCTCTCTCTCTCTCTCTCTCTCTCTCTCTCTCTCTCTCTCTCTCTCAGATGCAGTGGAAAGTTTAAGAAATGATTTCATGAAAATAAGAGAGTTGCAAAAAAAATTAGTAAATGCCTTTTAACCTATGTAAGAGTAGTGTTACAAATATGAACAAACAACCCTCATGGCAGCTACATGCTGCTTGGAAATGACATAAATAAAGTAGAACAAGAGGAGAACCTAGGCTTCATTATTACCAAGGACTTAAAAACCCACATACAGTGCATAAAAGCAGAAAATAAGGCACAGAAACTAGTGGGATACATGAAGAGGTAGTTCAAATACAGAAACAAGGAAACGGTGCAGTACAGTTTTGGTCACCAACACGAAGAAAGACATAAATAGATTAGAAGGAGTACAAGCAAGAGCCACAAAGTTAATTTCATCCATCAGGCAAATAGGTTACCGAAGACGACTAGACAGCCTGAACGTGTATGGCTTAGAAACACGACGATTGCGAGGACAGCTAATAGAAACATTTAAGATACTGAAAGGCATAACAACAAAAGTAGACATTAACCTATTTACATTAAACGAAAACCAGACAAGAAATAATGGATGGAAACTAGAACTGAAGAGATACAACACATCCCAATGTGGGAACTTCTTTAAATACAAGATAGGTGACACGTGGAAGAAACTGCCACCAGATGTTGTAAACAGCAACAGTGTAGAAGAGTTTAAAAGAGAGCTAGACAAAATTATTAGGACACTGTGAATGAACAGTAAAACCTGCTCCTACAGATAACTGAACGCTCAATGTTTCCTTGGATGGACTAACAAGTCTTTGAGACATCTTAATCCTTGTAACTCCTTGTAACTGCCTGTAACTCTCTCTCTCTCTTTTGAGCATGTAGCTCTTTAGGCTCAA
Organism: Macrobrachium nipponense; assembly: GCF_015104395.2. Classification (NCBI taxonomy): domain Eukaryota; kingdom Metazoa; phylum Arthropoda; class Malacostraca; order Decapoda; family Palaemonidae; genus Macrobrachium; species Macrobrachium nipponense. The sequence continues at coordinate 88,782,379 of NC_087208.1, forward strand.
ATGTAGTTGACTTAAGGTAGGTTTACACCTATGCACTTTTGTGTTGTGGGCTGTTACGGCGTGGGACCACAAGAAACTACCAGAAAATTGATGCAGTGGGGAGAAAAATTTACCATTATTGTGCAGCGTGGCGTGGACCCATGCGGTGTGTTACGGGCATGTCACGGCTTGTTCTTGCGGTGTCTAGCGGAGTGTTACAGCGTTGGTGCGGTGTTATGGTCGTTGTTGCTATGACAGGACACACGCTATTGCGGCTTTGTTACTCCACGAAGCGGTGTGTTGCGGGTGGGTTGCGGTGTTGTTGCGGAGTGCACACACATCGGCACGAGACACAATGTGCAAAGGTGCATGATTGTTGCACATGCGCCATGCCACACAGTGCCAGATATGAACCTTGGGTATATATAGAGGCCTGCCAACCACATCCTTCAGTCCACCCCCAACCAGCATGCAATATGGACCTCAAAAGCCTCTCTCCCCAGGAGACCCAAAGAATTTTGGTAGCTGTCCTGTGTCTCTGTGCAGTCATGGTCATCGACGGGTTGAGAAGACGTACTACAGTGCCACAGCCACCTGCACCATGCAGAAAGGATGGCAGGGAAGGGCGGCTTTGGGCTTGAGAGTGGCTGACACGGCTGCAACTACATGGGGACTACAACCAGCTACTACAAGAACTGAACAAGGAGGACTGCAAAGGACACAAGAACTTTTTATGCATCCTCCTTGAATTGTTCGAGGAGATGGTCGAAAGGCTGATGCCCATGTTGAAGAAGGACACGAAAATGCGGCTTGCACAAGAGGTGAAACTCAAGTTGGCAGTCACTCTCCGCCACCTGGCAAGTGGGAACGACTATACAAGCCTGCAATACAGCTTCAGAGTCTTCAAGAGTTCCATATGCCAATTTATCTCATTAGTCTGCCAAGCCATTATTGACACATACAAACCAGAAGTGATGAAGTGCCCCAAGACACCAGAAGAATGGAATGACGTAGCAAAAACAATTCGCCTCAAAGTGGAACTACTTCAATTGTTTGGGAGCCCTGGATGGGAAGCACATTGCGATCAAGAAACCCAAAGGTGGAGGATCACTGTATTTCAATTACAAGAAGTTTCACAGCATCATCCTCATGGCCCTCTCCAATACAAAGTACAGGTTCCTGTTCGTTGACGTCAGTGCAGAAGGAGGTGCTGGGGATGGAGGAACCTGGCAGAAGTGCAACCTGGCCAGGGCCATCACAAATAACCGAGCAGGACTCCCACAAGACAGAAATCTGCCCAACGACGACGAACCCATCCCCTTCCACATAGTCACCGACAAAGCCTTTGCTCTCAATCTGTGGTTGATGAAGCCCTACTCCCACAAATCACAAGATCCCACCGAACGAATATACAGCTACAGATTATCTCGCGCTCGTTGTGTGGTGGAAAACGCATTTGGCCTGCTGCAGATGAGATGGAGAGTCTTCCAGACGACGATGCAACAGGATTTACAGGTGTGCAAGAAGATAACTTTGTGCGCATGTGTCATGCACAACCTGGCACTGCAATGCTACCCACTTGCTGGCACCGACGTCGACTATGACGACCAACACCATAACATCGTAGCAGGTACTTGGAGGGAGGAGTCGCTGAACCTCATGGAACGACTCATGGCAAGAAGGGGACCAAACTACACACGTCGAGCGAAGGCCGTGAGAGATTACTGGCCCAGTACTACTCATCGGATGCAGGCGCAGTGGAATGGCAAGAGCGAATGGTGTTTCCTTGAGGACGACCAGCTACTGACGAGTAGAGTACCCAAGGAACTTTGTAATAAAACATAACCAAACAAATGTACATAATTGTAAATAAAGATCATGATGTATTTTTCATTGTTTTTTATTCCCATACTTTTGTATTGTCCTAATAACAATATTAATATAATAAAGAATATTGGAATGATGATTGGTACATATAAAAAATGATGTTGGAAAATAATTAACTGAAAGTTATAATAACATAATTCATGATAACGAGACAAATGAGAAGCAAATGATGGACATGACAAAAATACTTATACTAAACAAACATGAAAAGCATAGAATATAAGAAAATGAACATGAAAAGCATAAAATATAAGAAAATTAACATAAAAAGCATAGAAAGTGAGAAAATAAATATGAAAAGCATAGAATATAAGAAAATAAACATGAAAAGGATAGAATATAAGAAAATGAACATAAAAAGCATAAAAAGTAAGAAAATAAACATGAAAAGCATAGAATATAAGAAATAAACATGAAACGCATAGAATATAAGAAAATAAACATGAAAAGCATAGAATATAAGAAAATGAACTTAAAACGCATAAAATGTAAGAAACTGAAATTGGGCTTGGTATTTGGTTTTTACCATAACATGTTCAACTGCAAATATCATATATTATCAACTGAGGCCATTATGTCTTTAGTATCTTACTGATTTTTCATTGTTCCCCTGTTAATAACTATGTCCAGTCAATGTTAATTACTGTTTCATTATCATATTTGTATGCGTTTATGTTCATTTGATCATGTTCTCAATATGATATTATTGTTCTTACCTTATATGTTATTATATAATTTGATGGCCATATTTATTTCATGTTACATTTCATTTTATAATTTAAGTTATCATCCGAGTTGTATTTATTTCATATTTCATATATCATATTTCATGTTAAGATTTCTTGTTATATTTCTTCATGTTATTATTCTTTATGGCCATGCTCTTTCATTTTTCAATTGCATTTTATAGTTCAAGTTATTTTCCGAGTTCTATTCATTCATATTTCACATTTCACATATATTTCATTCTATATTTCCTGTTATACTTCTTCATGATATTATTCTTTATGGCCAGTCTTTTTCTTATTCAATCTCATTTCACCCAATCATATCAAATATATTGTCATGACATATAAATTAAGCATCAATAAAGAAAATGTAAATGCAAGTCACTATTTCAACATATTTATTACAAAATGAAAAATGATTACTTATAAAAGTTAAAAAAATAATTGAATATGACGAAAATAACTAAAATACAATTTATTCTAAAAAAATAACATTTATTTACATAATTTACAATATCACTCCATTGATTCAGGGTCAATGTCCTCCTTATCACCTGGGGAGGTGGTCAAGTCGTAGGTGGGTGGATCCTCTGTGGCAGAAGGTTTCGGTGTCGTAATACTGGAGCCAAGGGTAGGGGGCAGCAAGTATGCCAAGAGACTGTTGACCAACGGCGACAGCGCAGAACTGGAAGGTCGAGGAAAGAAGTTCAGTGGTATCGAACGTCCGCTGGGGAAGAATGACGGTGTGCCTACCCTTGGCACCTGTGTTGAGTACACCTGATGAGATACCTGCTGCTGCAGCTAAGGCTGCTGTTGAGGGTGGGTATCATAAAAAAACACAGGTTGGGGTTGAGACGCGAACCACTGGTGTGTTGATGCCCGAACTGGTTGCACTGTAGAAGGTGTCCAAGTTCCGGGTTTGGTCTGTGTCTCTTTATCAACTCGTGGGGGCATCCAGTGGGAACAACCCCCACAAGCCATGGCCTCTTTCGTCGTGGCATCCTATTCCTCGGGACTCTCTCAACTATGACAAAGCCTGATGACTTGCTCGAAGAACGGCTTCTGGTAAAGTTGAGGCACGTACTCCAAGCGTTGCGTCAAGTACTGCACGAACACGGTGATGTCACAATGCGTTTTGTCCTGCGCTTGTGGCATCAGTGTATTTATGCTTGTCATAATCTGGGTCAGTTGAGTCTGCAGACCTTCTGTAGAGTCAACTGACATGTTGGCGGATAGCCGTTGATCTTCTGGTAAGTTCGTCTCTCTTTTCTGCTTCAGCTGCCTCCTCCGCTGGATTGAAGCAGCTGATAGGCCTGACATGTCGGTAGAGGAATTGTCTGCATCGGTTCTGTGCGACGATACAGGTGAGAACTGATCGGTGGCTACTGTGGGTTTGTAGGCGATGTGTCCTCCCAGGAATGCCCACGTGGTCATCAGCTCCTCCTCCCGTGGTGTCCTGTTGCATGCAGCCGACCCGCTCTTGTATTCCCTCTTCTCGATCTTGACAAAGTCCGTACGGCGAGCCTCGAAGAACTTCCGAACTTGCTGAAAGCTGCAATTGATGAAATTCGCTGCCAGTTCACGCCAGAGTTCCTCCTTCCTCCTCGGGTTCGACCATTGCCTGTCCCACTAGTCGTACAAGATAGGGTGTGCCTTGATGAATTCAACGATGACTTCCTTGTCCTCTGGTGTGAACGGGTAGTCTTGAATGTCCTTCTTGCTGGGGCAGTATCGTTTCTTTGGCTGCACCACAATGCCACTTTGGCCTGCAATGTCCTGGGATTCGACAATGGATATGGTCAGTTCAACGTTCAGCTCTTCCTCGTGTTCAGACGTCTCCGACCATTGTGAAGGCTGGATGTCCTGGGTAACCTGGGTGTCCTGGGTGTCCTGGGACTGCTGGGTAGGCCTGGGGGTGGTCTTCCGTAGAGGCATCGTGTCACGTGGCTGGGTAAACGTCGCTGGGTAAACGTCGCTGAATAAACGTCCCTGGGTAAACGTCGCTGGGTAAACGTCCCTGGGTAAGCGTGCTTGGGTGAACATTGCTAGGTGAACGTTGCTGGGTGATAGTGGCTGGGTGAGCGTCACTGGGCGAGAGTAGTTGGGTTACAGAGTGGCTGGTCAGCAGGCTGTCACAGCGAGAATGATGACCCAGTGGTCAGTCAGGCCCCTTTTATCCTCCCCAGAATGTGCGGCAACCTTCCTTCCAATCGACCTAGGGAGATGTCGTAACACGTCGCACACATGCCGCACGCCCTGCAACATGTGTGCGCCATGTATTAATCCTGTATGACGGCATCGTAAGGGCACCGTATGGGCACTGTACGGCGGCGTGACATCATGCCATAACACTCCCTTGCGGGTGGTACGACTTCGCACCACATGTGCAGTGTGGTGCGGTGTGGCACGGCACCGTGGAGGTTCTTACCTCTTTTGTTGCAGGGCTGCGCCACACTGCGCAGAAATTTGAAATGATTTCAAATCCGGGCAGAATCGTGCGGCTTTAACAGTCTTCGCCTGGCCCCGCCAGCGAGGTGGCGCGCTTTTGGGCATTTAGTGTGGTTTCATGCGGTTTCTTGCGGTCCCACGCCTTAACAGACCGCACCACAAAAGTGCGTAGATGTAAACCAGTCTTTAGTCGCAAAATCTGATGCGGTATGAATTTAGAACCATCTTTTTTTATCAAATTAACAGGGAATTTTCCTAATACTTTTTTTTAGGATTATTCTTCTTTTATAGTAAAAGAGTTATCTTGCAACACAGAAACGCAATTCATTCGTGAAGCAGAACGGAGTGTTGTAGGTTTTAAACATTTAATATCAATTTCTTTTGCAAGTCCTCTTACTTTTGTAGCTATGATGGCTAACACAGGTCTTGATTGCTCAGTAGTACTTGCGGTGACTTTCCAGTGCGTTGTTCCAGAATTGAAATCCTGCTTAAGGCACGATAGATTCTCACTTTCACGTGGCTTTACTTCCTTTGTAGCTGGGGAACGGGATTTTGTTTTGAAGCACACAGACCTCAGTCTACTTGTTGACTCATTGTCAGCCATTTGCTTTGCTCCCCCAGGTCTGTGCCTCTACTCTTCATTAGCAACCTTCAAAGTGATTTGTTTCAGTTGTACGTAACATAATTAACCGGAAAATTCATTCGCCATATATGTAATACACTGGAGATACTACGTCCTCGTCTTTGTTTCCTTCATACTGATGATCTAAATATTCCAGGCATATTACATACAATGCACAATTTTTCAGTACATCATAAAAGAGAAAGCAAAAAAAATAGAAACGAAACTCCACCAATCCCTGTAGGTCCCACATTCCCCGAATATCTCTGCCAAGGGAATTAATTTCTTGTCAGTAAATAATAAATTTGGGGAGACAAAAAGGAGCGGAATCATATGGGTAAATATGACATCGTTAGAATTTCTTTAATAACGGAAAACATTTTGATCATTAGAGCCGAATTTGAATTATAATAATTATAATATTTTTCCTTTTATCTTATAAAATTAGTATAATTTTCACTTTGACTTCAGTTGTCCTTGAGACAAAAGTTGATAACAAAAATAGTAAAGATACCAATAACAGCAGCAGAAACGATTCGAATGTCACAGGAATAGGAAAAATATTTCGGTGGAAAATATTGAGACACATTCAGATCGGTGGAGGGCTAAAAAAAAGAACAAAAGAAAATCTTGAAAACTTCTGTACCGTATCTGACAAATTAGATCAAGCTTAATTGATGGAACTGCCTCAAAAGTATTAGCCAATTAAAACTTGCTTTAGATGGATACGATAATTGCAGAGTGAAAGATTATCTTTTTTTCTCAGCATCAGTCAAATAATAGATACAAATAGCAAGTAATGTCGGAATTAAATAAAAATATATTGGAATATCAAAGTGATTTTGCTGAACAGTTAAAAAGAAAATCGAAATTTATCTGTAAAAAATCACAGTTAATCAATTACTAATTAGAACTGCGTTGAAGGAAAGTTACTCAAAAACGACCATACTCTCAGTTTGAGTAATGTTATCCTTTGTTATTATGTTAATATGGAAAAAGAACGAAAGTCAAATCAGATCCTTAGAATAATTTTTTGAAATTATATTGGCGAGGATTAAGGGACTTACTGAAATTAACTTCATATAAGAACAGTGCGTATTAGATATTAAATTAACTATACTGTTCTATCCCCGGCAATAACAGTGTTAGCATACTTGAAGCAAATTTCAATTTGAACCGTGTAATAAAAAAATGTATGCATCATTAACTTTATTGTAGTGATAGACGGTTATAGGCAAAATACCACATAAAATAATATTGTAAATATTTTTCAATAACTCCAGTTATACGACTTTGTTGTACCTTCTCTCTTTCTCTCTCTCTCTCTCTCAACTGAGTTCGCTGGTACTTTATGTCCCTGTCATTCCATTCTCTCTCTCTCTCTCTCTCTCTCTCTCTCTCTCTCTCTCTCTCTCTCTCTCTCTCTCTCTCTCAACAGAGTTCGTAGGCACTTTGTCTCTGTCAATCCATAAAAGGCAGTTCCGTCCCATCTGAGCCCCTCTGCAATCAAGGAAACAGGTGTAAAGCAGCAGTGAACAACTGTTCAAACACGTGCCCTAGGAATTACTCGGAAGCGAAGTACAGACAAATTCCTTCCATCCGCTTTATTGCACAAAAATGATAGGTCATGCGGTGCATTTATTGCCGGCATTGCAGTGCCTGTGCTTTTGATAGTCATCTAATGACGCTGCGGATGAATTTCGTTTACAGGATAAGATTTAGGAACGTTTTCTTGATTTAGAAGGGGATGGATGTTTCTTTTGATATTCATCGGCTTTTTCTGAGAAAAAGGTGTCACTGTAGACGTACTCCAGGAACCGAGGTAGCTTTATGCTTTATTTAGACCCGGTGCTAACCTTGCTTGGCGTAGTAACTATCCGGCAGCAGAATATAGTTACGATTATTAACTGACGTTTCTATATGTTCTGTCATGTAGTGATAATCTATGAAAGGTCAGCTACAGTCCATAGCAGAAGTGTATCGTTCACAATTGCACACGAGAATACTTATGCGTTGATTCTAACAGAGGAATCAAATGAATTATTATTAAAACAACGCATTTGCGTTTCATTGTGTCGTGGAGATAATAAATAATCTAATGAGTTTCAATATCTCCATTCGTAAACAACACTTCAGCGATAGAATAAATTTACGCAAACCAGCTTCAAATCAACACGAACATTCTAATAAAAGTTTTCAGTTGATAGGTAATATAATAAAGAGAGATATATTACTCCATGTACAAGGATAGATTCCAGAGATAAACCTACAGTTAAACAACACACACACACACACACACACACAAAATCAATAGGTGATGCTATTAACAAAACCCCATTGTCCGAATTTATGGATTTGAAGTATCTTTAGAAAACCTGTTGCGAAGTTTTTATGTATTTCATTCAGCAATTAATCGAAAAAAAATGACAAAATTTGATGAACGAAGCAGAGTTTTGCAAAGGTGCTTTTTTACCAGGAAGTTGACATGTTACCAATGTCTGTTGAAAATTCGAGTCCAGTAAATTCTTATTTGATAACTAATTTCAGGAATGTAGACAAAAGTAATTTTTTTTTTTTTTTTTTTTTTTTTTTTGTTTTTTTTTTTTTTTGTTTTTTTGTAACTGAGCAAAGTTCTTTGATGAATGTAAATAAAAATTACCTCCAGCATTTTTTAACACATCTCTATCGAATCTTGAGTTACCATAAACCAATCCTTGATGATTAATCATGCCGCGCGTAACACATACGTTCAAACAAGAGCTCACACAAAGTGTGTGGACGCTTGTGTGAATGAGTGTACGTAGTATGTGATAGGGTGTGATAACCTCGGATTGGAGAGTGTCAGTTTAGCAACTTTTTTTTTCTGATGCCAAGGTTTGGAAGCTTCCTCCTACTTCAGTTTGTCTGATTCTGAAAAATTATTTTTTTCAAATATGGGGGCTAACGGCTCCTTTCATTTGTTTATTTTGTTATTTTATTTTATTCATTTAATTTTGCTCTTGTTGATGCTAATGATGATGTTTTCATCTTTGATAATATCGCTACTGCGTAGGGTTCAAAGAACATTATCCTTCAGGCCAGCTAGAACATTCCTCTCATCGAAAACCAACATTCTCTAGTACTGCCACAATAGCCACCTGTGGTGTCTAGAGACAGTAATGAAATCAATCCTCGTGCATGACAGGCCTTGCATTTCGGTCAGAGTTGTTTCTTAAATCTACAGTGGTAGAGTGATGCACAACAGGTTCTCGTTGGAATGTTGTCCTAGTTTTACCAAGCGCGAAGGTATTCGAGATATTTTTTTTTTTATTGTTTTCCTTGTAACCCAAATTGATTATCGATATTTAAAAAAAAAGTTCTAGCCGTAGTCTTTCCTTTATTTATGAAGCTATTCGGAAAATATACAACAATATAAATGAAAATTGTTGTAATGATAATACAAAAAAATATCAACTGTTTCATGGCTATTCTGCAGCTGTTCATCCATTGGGAGTTTCTGAGGTGAGAAATTCTATCTGCTTTTTGCCTGTTCTCTCTCTCTAGAAACCCAGCGCGGTCTCATAAGTTAAAAAGATGGCTGATGCAACGTCAGAAAAGGAAATTATATCAATTTATTCATGGACACTTGCCAGTTGCTTTGCCAATTCTGCAGTTATAAAGGCATATCAATCACTCCGCTAATTGGTTTAGAAGGGTTAGTTAACAGAAGATTATGACAGAGCAGAATTGATCCTCAAAGACTTATTCAGACAGTCGTTAAAAAAGCAGTGTTTTCGAAAAATTAAGAGTACTAGCAAACTTATCCATCTACGATGGGTGATAAAATACGGGTGCAGAAGTGAAAAATTTATATGTACTATTTGTTCAGCAATAATAAAATAAGGGCGATTACATGAATAGTCTCTCTCTCTCTCTCTCTCTCTCTCTCTTCTCTTCTCATATGTAATTCAAGGGACGATCACTGAACGCAGAGAAATTCTTATTCATTGTTGTTTCCCCTCCTTTAATTGATATTCTCTCTCTCTCTCTCTCTCTCTCACCTCTTCTCTCTCTCTCTCTCTCTTAAAGTAAGTGAAGGACGATCAATGAACGTAAAGAAGTTCGTATTGATTATTGTTTACCCTCTTTTAATGATTCTCTCTCTCTCTCTCGCTCTCTCTCTCTCTCTCTTTCTCTCAATGT
>NC_087208.1:88792724-88802724 GCF_015104395.2 Macrobrachium nipponense
TTTCTCTCAATGTAAGTCAAGTAACGAAGACGGTGATGGGATTATCGGACTACTTAGCTCTCAAATCACAAATTATCTCCTCTCTCTCTCTCTCTCTCTCTCTCTCTCTCTCTCTTGTCGGTGACTTTCATTTAACGGAAAGGGGATCTTGATTGGTTCGTTTCTTTGTCAATTACTTTGCACGGTGATACGAATAATAAAGTATCTTTCTTTTCATTATGTTACTGCAAAGACGCAACTTGTATGTCAGTGCGTTATGGCTACTGATAAATGCTCTTATGATCCTGTGTCTTCCAAAAAAGAGTAGAAAGTAGGAACTTGTCAATTTCCTTTTTTATTATGTCCATTGGCAGGATCGAAATTCCGAAGCAACATTACCAGGCAGTACTTCTTCAACGTTATTTTGTGCACTGGCAGTCCCGATGGATTTAAGTTATTCAAAAAATCTTGCGGATATTGACGATAATTTTCATCTTCTATTTTGTCAGAGCTGAAATATTCGCGACTTTCTCCAGTGAAGTTGTACAGAAATTATGTAAGAAAAATTGCAAAGTAACTAGGTCTACGGGAATAACCAGGCTCGTTTCACGGCCAGAAACAGCTCCGTTTCAGGGAATCCCTTCTCACCCCCCCCCCTACAAAGGAAGGGGGTAGGTTGGATGAAACCCAATTACAAACCATCTGGGGTCCCCACCATAACCCTGCCAAGTTTCATGCCCATCTGACCAGCCGTTTGGCTGTGATTGAATGACAGACAGACAGACAGACAGACAGACAGACATTACACCCATTATAGTATGATGCAGTATAACTTGAGATATGCTCAATATTCCCCTGCCACCAAAGAATATCTCAAAATAATTGTAAACAGAATAAAGGTAAATTATTAACGCATAGAAAGTTGGAATAGGGAAACTTCATATTTGAAGTCTATGTAAAAGAGGCAAAATGGAAACGACTTCCATTTCGTGTTAGATAGCGTCAAACGAAGTGCCAGTTAGCATGAGCGCTGTCTAGAGTCACTGAAAGAGATTTCGTTTGATTCAGGTAAATTGCAAAATTCCCAAGTGACAAACAATCCTGGAATGAAATGATCCGTTGATTCTGTTTTCGTAGAAATGATTCTGCATTTCAGATTGACTTTAGTTTTATATAATTGGGATACGTTATTTTGCACGGTAATATATACATGAAAAGGATCATTTCTTATATGTATTTTTTTTCCTTATTCACCGATAGGCTCTTCCATAGTTTCCTTACTCTTTTATTCCCTTTTTGTTGAGCAATATATATTTCATAAAAAATAAAGTGACAGGGATAGTACTCGAATAATTAGGCTTAATTTCATATATTACTAAATCAATTATGCGTGATTATGCTGGGCTCCATCCCAGTTGTCCAAGTGGAGCCAGAGATTTTATTTTTGTATGTTTGACGATTCGTAACATGCATGGGGGATGGGGGGTTAGGGGAGGGGGGTGAGTTAACTTGTGCGGTCTCTCCTCAGTAGGGATATAAGCTTTTAGTAGATACTGTCCGAGTTCTGTAAGATTTTTAATTTATTCGTAAGTAAAAATAAATCAACTGAAGAAAAGATCATTCTTTGTTAGGGACGGTTTAAAAGTGATTAGCTGGTAATGGATAGGATGGAGGTACGATATTGCATCTTTTATTGCAGATGATCATCGCCTATCACCGTTGTCGATGTCATTCTTTTTGTCTCTTCTTACTTCCTTTACGCGAAGTAACGTTTACTTAAACTGTATTCTATTAACGTTTTATAGGGAATTATTTTTGTGATGTGCTCTGCAAGAACGAGAATGCAAGAATTATAAAAAAAAAGGTTTGAATTGTTTTTGAAGCCGTGGTGGACGAAATCTATTAACACCAAAGTTCCTAAGCAACTCACAACTTGCTTCAACGTAATATTCATGAAATAATTTGAATCTCTAAATGATAAGAATGTCTGTAATAACATAGAAGACACATCGTTCATGGGTATATGCCTGAGTCTACAATATATATAAATGTATATTATAGTGGAAACAACGAATCTTACAAATAAGGTATAAATGTTGAACGAACAATTATTTTTGTCACCTGTGTGCGTTGACATGGTAATTAAACGGAACACTGCAAACATCTACAGCACTTAAATACAACAGCTGTCCGACAAAAGTAAAAACATCGATATTTACTATAAGAATTCTGGTCTTTCATCGCGATGTTTTCCCCGCTTCTAAGGGGGTCATAACCCCCTTTTTCATAGACCCCTCATTTTTTTTTACAACTTTTGGAGTTGACAGCTAGGGCTACCAACTATTACCATTCGCTCCCCCCTTCCCCCAGGAAAGATTTAGTCAAAATCCGAAATTCGAGGGCCATTACTAAGGGGGTCATAACCCCTCTTTTTCATAAGCCCTCATTTTTTTATGTTCTGATGACCCGTCCGGACGACGCTTACAGCTGCTAGTAATACATACATACACACACACAAACACACACACACACACATATATATATATATATATATATATATATATAGTATATATATATATATATATATATATATATAATATATATATATATATATATCGAACTACGAATGCTCCTTTAATATCTAATTCGCTCTACCTCGGAATTATATATAATTTTTCATATATGCTTAACCGAGGGGGTTTTTATTAAGCGATAATAGAATTGGCGATCGACAGGCGCGAACCAACGACCTCCCAATTCCAGGACTGGCAGTGAAGCCTTAAACCATCCGACACCGCAAGATATAAGTTCATGCCGCCTCCCACCTGAAATACCCTTCGCGCTCACAAGGTATTTTTTTTTTTGGAGTCTGCATCAACCCATCTTGTCTCGGTGGCGTGGTAGTGCTTTGCCCGCACGTTGTCATCATATAAGTCTATCACATTACCGTGATTCATATAAATATATCGAACTACAAATGTCCAATTTAATATCTAATTCGCTCTACCTCGGAATAATATTTTCATATATGCTTAACAGAGGGAATTTATTTAAGCGATAATAGAATTGGCGATCGACTGGCGCGAACCAGTGACCTCCCAATTCCAGGGCTGGCAGTGAAGCCTTAAACCCCCCCGACACCGTAAGATATAAGTTCATGCCGCCTCTCACCTGAAATACCTTTTGCGCTCACAGGTATTTTTTGTTTTGGAGACTGCATCAACCCATCTCGTTCTCGGTGGCGTGGTAGTGCTTTTGCCCACACGTAGTCATCATATAAGTCTATCAAATTACCGTGATTCATATACATATATCGAACTACAAATGTCCTTTAATATCTAATTCGCTCTACCTCGGAATTAATATATTTTCATATACGCTTAACCGAGGGGGAATTTATTAAGCGATAATAGAATTGGCGATCGACAGGCGCGAACCAGCGACCTCCCAATTACAGGACTGGCAGTGAAGCCTTAAACCACCCCGACACCGCAAGAGATATAAGTTCATGCCCCCTCCCACCTGAAATACCTTTCGCGCTCACAGGTATTTTTTGTTTTGGAGACTGCATCAACCCATCTCGTTCTCGGTGGCGTGGTAGTGATTTTGCCGCACGTAGTCATCATATAAGTCTATCACATTACCGTGATTCATATACATATATCGAACTACAAATGTCCCTTAACCCTTAAACGTCGAAGCGGTAAAAAAAAAATTGCCTCCCATGTGCCGGAGGTGTTTCGGAGTGAGCGCGGAAGCGGACAAAATATTTTTTTCAAAAAATCACAGCACGCTTAGTTTTCAAGATTAAGAGTTCATTTTTGGCTCCTTTTTCTGTCATTGGTTGAAGTTCAGTATGCAACCATCAGAAATGAAAAAAATTATCATTATCATATATAAATAATGTGATATATGATAGCACAAAAACGAAATTTCATATATAATTGTATTCAAATCGGCGCTGTGCGCAAAACGGTTAAAGGTAACAAGTTACTTTTTCTTTCGTTGTAATGTACACTAATTGTAATCATTTTGGTATCAAACACATTGTAAAACAATAAAAGCAACACAGAGAAAATATTATCACAAAATGATGCATGAATTCGTAACGCGCGGACGTAAAAAAATATATTTTTTTAAATTCACCATAAATCTAAATATTGTTATAGAGACTTCGAATGTGTTTCAAGATAAAGTTAAATGATGGAATATTACGATACTGTAAGAGTTTCAGCTTACAATTGCAGTTTTCGACCATTTCGAACGAGTTAAAGTTGACCAAATGTCAAAATTTTTTTATAAACTTTTATTTATATGCAATTATTTCGGAAATTAGAAAAGCTACAACCTTCAAATATTTTTCCTTTTATTTTACATGAAATTGCGCACATTTTCATATATAAAACTCTATGAAATGCTTAATATGAAACGGAGGAAATTTTAAGAGAATGCGATGTACGCATTTCGGAGATTTATGGCGGAGAATCCGCGCGCGGAGGGAAGGAAAGTTTTTTAATAAATTCACCATAAATCGAAATATTGTGCTAGAGACTTCCAATTTGTTGCAAAATGAAGGTAAATGATTGAATATTACTAAAATATAAGGGTTTTAGCTTACAATTGCGTTTTTCGACCATTTCGGTAGAGTGAAAGTTGACCGAATGTGGTTTTTTCGTATTTATCGTAATTTATATGCAAATATTCCAAAAAATGAGAAAAGCTACAAACCTTCAATTATTTTTCGTTGTATTCTACATGAAATTGCGCACATTTTCATATATAAAACTTTATTTAACGGCTAATTTAAAATGGTGCAAACATTACCACAATCGTACGTATGATTTTTCCGGAAGAGTTACCGTGCGGACGTAAGGAAAATGTTATTTTTTTCATAAATTCACCTTAAATCGAAAAATTGTGCTAGAGACTTCTAATTTGCTACAAAATGAAGGTAAATGATTTATTATTACTAAAATAAAATATAAGAGTTAAGCTTACAATTGGCGTTTTTCGACCATTTCGGTAGAGTCAAAATTAACCAAAGGTTGAAAATTTGTCACTTATCATTTTGTATATGAAAATATTTTCAAAACTGATAAAAGCTACAACCATGGGTTGTTTTTTAGTTGTATTGTGGCATGAAATTGCGCACATTTCCATATACAAAACTTTATGTAACGGCTAATTTTAAAATGGTGCAAACATTACCACAATCGCATGTATGATTTTTTACGGAAAAGTTACCGCGCGGACGTAAGAAAATGTTTTTTCATAAATTCACCATAAATCGAAATATTGTGCTAGAGGACCAGTTCCAGACCGGCCGGAACTTGATATACTGGTTACTGATCCCGTTCCCATTAAATATAATATATTATATATATTATATATATATATATATATGTATATATATATATATATATATATATATATATATATATATATATATATACATATATATATATATATATATATATATATATATATATATATATATATATATATATATATATATACTATATATATATATATATAGTCTATACATATATATATATATAATCAGGGGGTAAGGGCGAACTCATCGCACATCACATTCTCATCCAGATTAAGGGCAGGAATTCAGAAGCAGAAGACACAGTATCCATTTATTACAAGCTTTCGTGATTCATAATCACATCATCAGGGATATCTACAACAATAAAATACAATATATCAATATAAATATAAAATTAAAAAGAGCTATATACAAAACTTTAATTTTAAAAGCGGACGAAGGAAACTGATAAAACGAAATAAAAAGTAAAATTGTTAAGAGCAGAAAACATACGTGAACAAAGACGCACTTAGAAAACAAAATAGTAAATTCAAAACACATACTTAAATACAGACACACTTAAAAAAAAAAAAACAAAAAAAAAAAAAAAATTGCTATAATAAAATGAATAAAATACTGGAGGTTAACCTACCATTACAGAGGATAAAGACGCACTAAGAACAAAACATACAAAAATTTTGAGAGAGGCAAAGAGTTAAGAAAGATACAAGGGAAACAGCGGTTGTTGGCAGTTCAGAGAAGGAACTCGTTGTTTTAATATTTAATGTTTCGAGGATAAGTAGTTCTTGTGGGTTGTTTGTATAACCAATGATCTTAAAATCTTCATAGATGATTTCAGTTTTGCATTTAATTGTTATGGCTACGTATATTAGAGGATTCCGGATTTGTCAATCGACATCCGGTTCTATAACTTATTCCTCTATGGGAATCGGCCCTCACCCTGAGAAGCCGCCTGGTGGATCCAATATATTTTCCCAAATTACATTTAGGACAGTTGACTCGTAGACAACACCAGACGACATCAAGGCGGTAGCCCGATCCTTGAATCTGAAAAGAGAGCCAATATTTTTAGGGTTCTTGGGTATTAATTTTAGATTGATGGCCCCAATGTATTTTGGACGGTTTTCAAGAAATCCCTTCGAAATTTATCTTCATATAAGAAAGGAAATGTTGCATAGAGTGGGAGTTTTAGGACGTCAAAACACTTTGGCCTATTGGAGAATTTTCTATTTAGAAGTTTTTTGAGAATCGTGTGAAAAACATGGGTAGGGAAACAATTATTGGTAAAGTATTGTTGTAAGAAGACAATTTCTTGTGAAAGAGGTTCCAGTCCGATGTTAAAGATAATGCACGATGTATAAGAGTGTAGATAGAGTTCAGTTTAAAATTGATAAAACAAAAGCTATAAAAATTGAGACCCCAGACCAGTAAAAGTTTTCTTTCTGAATATAGATGTGTTAAACTTGTCATTACCTTTGGTTACGAGTATATCTAAAAATGCTAGCTTGGATTCGTGTTCCTTTTCTATTGTGAAAGTGATGTTGTGATGATAGGAATTACAAAATTCTAAGAAGCGTTCAGCATCGTGGTCTTGTTTAAAAAACAAAGAATAAAAGTGTCATCAACATATCTAGCATAGAATAGGGGGCGATAGGCTAAGGGGCACTCATCGAGTATTCGCTCCTCCAGGGAGCATGATGATGTTGGCGAACGTAGGTCCGAGAGGAGAACCCATGGCCATGCCCTCTATTTGTCTGAAAAGTTTTGTATATAGCTCTTTTAATTTATATTTCTATTGATATATTGTATTTTATTGTTGTAGATATCCCTGATGATGTGATTATGAATCACGAAAGCTTGGAATAAATGGATACTGTGTCTTCTGCTTCTGAATTCCTGCCCTTAATTCTGGATGAGAATATATATATATATATATATATATACTATATATATATATATATATAATATTATATATATTATATATATATAATAGTATATATATATATATCTATATTATTTATATATATATATTATATATATATATAGATATATACATATATATAAATATAGTATATATGTATATACATATATTTATATATATATATATATATATATATATATATAATATCATATATATATATGATATATATATATATTTATATAATATATATATACTATATATATATATATATATATATATATATATATATATATACATATATATATATACTATATATAATATTAATATTAGGGATATACTATATATATATATATATATGATATATATATATATATATATTAGGGGACGATCAGTAAACAGTATATCAAGTTCGGGAGATCGTTGGAAACTGGTTGGAATAAATAGAAAACATATTTAGTAAAACCCAAAATAGTGTTACTTGTTTGAAAATATATATATATATATATATATATATATATAGATAATATATATATATATATCTATATATATTATTAATATATTTATAATATATATAATATATAATATAATTATTATTATATCATATATTATAGCATTTCTTATATTTTATTTATTTATTTTATTTTCATTTTTTGTTATACAGGCGATATGAACTCTTTTGCCCGCCCAGTTCTCTAACAATAAGGACAAAGTCAATGCTCTTCAACGAAAATAAATCCCAGACGCATCGGCGTATATATAAATCCCCGACTCTACTATGATAAACCTTATAAAGTTTGCACTGGAAAACTTTCGCAAGTAATATTTAAACATAAACTTTCAATCACAATCCTAAACATCAATTCTACTGGAATCTACCGCGCAACTTGTTTTCAAGAGCAGGTGTCTGTTCAAAGATCAAATGGCAGAATTCAACTTAATCACAATAAAGAATGAATATAATATAAAGATGTTGAAAATCCCATGCCACCGACGATATTTCTACAACGAACATTATTAAAGAAGATCGAAAAGGTGACCTTTGGTCAGCGGTCACCTATTAAAGGACATTTGTAGTTCGATATATGTATATGAATCACGGTAATGTGATAGACTTATATGATGACTACGTACAGGCAAAAGCACTACCAAGCCACCGAGAACGAGATGGGTTGATGCAGTCTCCAAAACAAAAAATACCTGTGAGCGCGAAAGGTATTTCAGGTGGGAGGCGGCATGAACTTATATCTATTGCGGTGTCGGGGTGGTTGAAGGCTTCACTGCCAGTCCTGGAATTGGGAGGTCGCTGGTTCGCGCCTGTCTATCGCCAATTCTATTATCGCTTAATAAATTCCCCTCGGTTCGGTTAAGCATATATGAAAATATATTAATTCCGAAGTAGAGCGAATTAGATATTAACCCTTAAATGCCGAATGGACGTATTAAACGTCGAGTCAAAATGTCTGCCGTATGCCGAATGGACGTACCAGACGTCGACTCAAAAAAGTTTTTTTAAAAAATTCGCGGAAAAATACTTATAGGCCTACCAGCCAAAAACTTTTGAATCATGCGCCTTGGGGGATGCTGGGAGTTCACAGATCAAGGCGTTGTTTTGTTTACAATCGTTACGCAGGCGCGCAAGCGCGAATTTCTTTCTTATCGCACTAAAAAGTATCAGTGACACATCTCAAAAATTATTTTGTCACTTTGACATAATTTTTGCACCATTTTAAATTATCCTTTACATGAAGTATTATATATGAAAATGTGCGAATAATTCATGTAAAATACAAAAAAAAAAATACTCATGATTGTAGCTTTTATCAATTTTGAAACATTTTCATATAAATAACGATAAGTGCAAAAATTTCAACCTTTGGTCAACTTTGACTCTACCGAAATGGTCGAGAAACACAATTGTAAGCTAAAAATCTTATATTATAGTAATATTCAATCATTTGCCTTCATTTGGCAACAAATTGGACGTCTCTAGCACAATATTTTGATTAATGGTGAATTTATGAAAAAACTTTCCTTACATTCGCGCGGTAACTCTTCCGATAAATTTTTCGTGCGATTGTCCTAATGTTTACACCATTTTAAATTTGCCGTTACATAAAGTTTTATATATGGAAATGTGCGCAATTTCATGCTCAATACAACTAAAAGCAAACCATGGATGTAACTTTCATCAGTTTTGAACTATTTTCATATAAATAACGTTAAGTGCAAAAATTTCAACTTTCGGTCAACTTTGACTCCTACCGAAACCGAAATGGCGTCGAAAAACGCAATTCTAGTAATATTCAATCATTTACCTTCATTTTGCAACGACTTGGAAGTCTCTAGCACAATATTTCGATTTAATTTATGAATATGAATTTATGAAAAAAAAAAAAAAAAACATTTTCCTTACGTCCGCGCGGTAACTCTTCCGAAAAAATAAGAATTTTTTTTGTGCGATTGTCGAAATGTTTGCACCAATTAAAATTAGCTGTTACATAAAGTTTTATATATGAAAATGTACGCAATTTCATGTAGAGTACAACTAAAAATGATTGAAGGTTGTAGCTTCTCTTTTTTCGAAATATTTGCATATAAATCACGATAAATAGAAAAAAAACCATGTTCTGTCAAATTTGACTCTACCGAAATAGTTGAAAAAACGCAATTGTAAGCTAAAACTCTTACGGCCTAGTAATATTCAGTCATTTATCTTCATTTTTAAAACAAATTTGAAGTCTCTAGAACAATATTGTGATTTATGG
>NC_087208.1:88807724-88827724 GCF_015104395.2 Macrobrachium nipponense
AGTCATTATAAAACATCTCATTTCCTTCATTTCCTAATAAACTTGAACTATTTATTTGTCATGAAAATACAGAAAGTTCCTTTTATTAATGAAACTGTCCCTCATTCAAAGGTAAGACCATGAGAAAACAACAGATTTTAACGGAATTTGCGGAGCGAATGCAGTCTTCTAGCAGTCGAAGTCTGGTTCATTTTCCACCCTTCATTCGTTTTTGGTTCTAACATATCTCGACAGTTTTAAAGACGGAAATAGTTAGCAGCGCAGGTGGCGAGACCTATACCAAACTATTTTGCTGGATTGGTTTTGATTTGCCTGACAGTTATAGTGTAAGTCAATTGATATGGAATTATAGACGAATGGTTGTATAACGCAAAACCTTTTACATGGGCATAACTCTGTACACACTTTGCGATGGAAATGGCAGCCTTTTCAAATCAGAATCCAGAAATCATCCAAATAACCAACCTGCTGTGTATCTCCGGTTGAAATGATTTTCCAGTTATGAGCGAGGCCTTAAATTCCGAAGTGAATAGAAAGCTTTGTCGCAACATCTGTCAAAACCTCTCCTATAGTAGCAGCTGCGTTCTGGATATTATGTCGGTGTTTAGAGAATTTGATTTGTGTGAGGGAATGTTTGGGTATTGTGGGGCAAAATGGGATTTCCTTTGCGTTTGCAAAGAACTGTGCCTCGCGTATTCGCGAAATTTTTCCTATTAAATTTAACGTATATGCAATGCCAACAAGAAAAAGATTATGATGGTAACTGTAAGTCATGCAAAAGTAGAAATAAATGTGGAGAGACGTAGTTGTAGCTCCTTGTTAGGGCCCACACATTTTACTTCCAAAAACTCCTGGAACATATTCTCTTCACTAGTATTATTCCTCTGCTCGTGACGGAACCTATTCTACGAAGTATCTTCGTATTACAGAACCTACAGAAAGGATTTCGGACAAGTAACAGTAGTTATTTAAGCAGCATTAAACCCCATAAAGGAGAAATTTTTCATTTTACGTACATGGAAGTTCTGACCAAATGTGAATGAACTATTGTGTGAGTTTAATGGCTGTAATTATGAATCATTCTCTCTCGATTCACGTGAAAAATATTTTACTCGTCTAGTGATTTATATAGTATTTTTTTTATACAACCCAAGACGAAGCACAACCATTTTTCTTCCTATTAATTTTTTTTTACTTTTTCTTGGTAAATTGCCTTTCAAGAATGTAAATAAGGCTATACATTTCTTACCTACCTGACACATTTGTATTGTAAATGAACAAAAATGAGAGATGAATGGGCTACTTTCCTTCATATGTTACAGCACTGTACGCACGGAGCGCCATTTATTCAGAGTAATGGAAGCTTTCCTGCTAAAAGGGACTATGATTAAGTGAGCCAGGAATGTGAAATTGTAATATTTTTTAGTTATTAATAAAAAGTTATGAAAGGAGAGGAGGAATCTAATACAACATTACACGTAAATCTAAAAAATAATAAAATAGACATTATGCAAAACTTAGATTTAATCAGTTAATGTCTGAAAATATTAAAGTTAAAGAAAAACCAGCGTTCATGTTCAGTGTCTACTTTAAGCTTTCTCATATGTACGGAATATTATCAAACTTTACTTCTCAACATTTTGAAGGTCTTATTTGCCATCTATATTTTCAATTTAGTTTGATGACAAAGGATTCAAAACCACTTTTTTTTTTTCCAAATTTTTGTCTTTGCAGTAATTCGAGCTTGGGGTGTCAAGTTTTGTTTTGACAAGATCAGCACAACCTGTGGGTATATATTATTTCCCCTTTTGTTTTTTCGTCTCATCAGAATGCTTTTGTGTGTGTACTTGTACATGTAACATATCAGATTGTTCAAATTTCTAAATCTACTTCGGAAGTGTACTATTTTTTTTATCTATTATTTAGATTTTTTAGTTTTAAATTTTTATAAATTTATAATAGCCTCGGTTGATGTTTGAAGCATTTTTTCAATATTCTAAGAGATTTGTATCGCATGTTTTTCCCAAGGGGGTTGATTCAGGGCATTCTTATGATTACTTAGCTTGTCTTCAAGTCTTTTTCTGAACCGCCCTCCTCTCCAGAACGAGATGTTCTTTACGACTTTCTTTATTTATGGCTTATTTAAACCACAGCTTTGCTGATATGAATGAATCCCCAATGCCAGCAGGCAGCATCGTAACAATTGTATGGCATCCACTTTCCAGATAAATCTGCGAATATCAACAATGCCCAGTTCCTCGGTTTGCGAATTTGAATTTCTCTGCTTATTTCCTCCTCCTCCCGGAACATCCAGGTGATAAAATTTGCATCGCATTCATATTACCAGCGATATTTTAACAGTACTCATTCGCGTTCACGAATGAATTTTCATAACTCCAGTAATCGCTTTGTATTCCCGACAGCATGAAGATACTCGATTACTACGTACTCATTCCAGATACTAACTCAAGCGTGAATAGTAGCAAAATATTGCAGGATATAGCAGGTTCGC
Source organism: Macrobrachium nipponense (assembly GCF_015104395.2). NCBI lineage: Eukaryota > Metazoa > Arthropoda > Malacostraca > Decapoda > Palaemonidae > Macrobrachium > Macrobrachium nipponense. Next base: position 88,810,237 of record NC_087208.1, read on the forward strand.
TAAGCCAATATTCTATCGCCTTTGTGTTTGATATCCCGTTGTTCCTTCAGAAACAAAAGTGGAAGCGAGCCAGATAAACGCGTTGCTCCCCTACCCAAGAAATTCTGGAGTGCTTCTAAAATCCTCATTAGGATTTCTTAAGAAGTTACAAAATAAAAAAAAATAATAACTATTTTCTTTGCAATCTAAGTGCTTAGACGTAGTGATGAAACGTCCATGACTATACGGAGATTATTAATTGTAGAAACTCATAATCATTTTATGTAATTTACGACAAGAGCGCTATATTTAAATGCTGTAAAGGCAACGAAATGCTGAACAGCATTTGGATTTTAGTACTGTTTTCTGGGGAGAAGATGTGAGCATCAAATTCAAGTTTTACGTCGACAAAGAGAGACTTCAGTGGAAGAATAATTTTTATACACACGCACGTAGTCATACCAAATGAAATCCTTAACTTTCTGACCGGTATGATCACAAATCAGAGAACTAAAAAAGCTGCATTCCAGTGTACCTGCATTGAAGCTTTAGTTATTATTAGTCTGTATGTCCAAATCTAGATGTGAACACACATGTGAATATCAGCTCTACTGAGGGACACTGTATCATCATTATACATTTCGCACGCCTTTTATAAATACTATTTAGTCTTTATCTTTATGAATAATAATTTAGATTTTTTGACAAATTCTCAGATATTACTAATGTTAGTTTTCTAACAATTTGAGCTGAATACGGTCCCAAGTAGTGATCCCACCGGAGGGCAATGTAAATCTGGTCATTATATTTGGATAAATTCAAGTTCTGGGCATTCTGAATGAATTCACTTGGTTATCCAACACAGAACATGTAAAAGCAGACGCTATTATCAGTTACTATGATCTTATCTAAACAGCAAACAATTATATAACGGCAGTGCATAGGCCTATATGAAATTTAAATTGCCTCCTGACCACAAAAACTATTAGAAAAAAGCGTAACTTGCAGTTACGCAGATTTTCGGCAATAGTTTTCATTCTGTTGATATTCAGCCACAGGTTTGATTTTATCAGTAGATCATCAGCTCAAACTGAAAGTCGATATTATTTATTTCTTGCGAGAGAGAGATTAGGCCGGTTGTAATTAAAATTGAGTTCGTCTTCGGTGTAGAAAAAGCTCTTCATTGGCTTTCGTTCTGTTTCAATGTTTGCCCACACGAGCAGAGAGTTTCCATTTCGTCTGAGGAGATGTCGTGTCTGGGAAGAGGGTAGGTTGTGGGAATAAAAGACATACCTAGTGCGACTCGTATAGATAAGGGAAGGAGAAAGTATTTAGAAAAATTATTCAGTTTTAAAGATTGCTTAATAAGATTACTTATTCATCTCTTTGTTTATTCATTGTTTAAACGACAAAATAAGCCCTTATTAATTAAAACATCATTCTAATGATAAAAGTACTTGCAATCTTAATATCATCAAGTCTTTCAGTCTATTATTGGCGATGAATTAGACGAATATGTGGTATAAATAACATACCCTGTATGTAATCATTCTTTGCAGTTAGCTACAGTTTCAATTTTTCAAAACTGTACCTTCCAGCTTTTATCCACCTGTTGAAAAATTGCTTCGCCTGTTTCAAGAGGATGATCCGGCGTGAATATAAAGCCTCTTTTAGCTACATCAGTCTTTTCATATTGATTTTTTTTAATCGAGTGTTGTAAAACAAGGCGTCCTGTTTCAGATGAAAAATAGCAAATAGAAAGTCTTTCTTATTGACTATTTTTGTTGTAATCGAATATTGAAAAACATGGCGTCCTGTTTCAGATGAAAAATACCAAGCCTTTCATATTGACTATTTTTGTTGTAATCGAATGTTGCGAAACGCGGCGTCTGTTTTAGATGAAAACTCGCGGGACACAACTGATGGAATTCATTACGGGTGAAGATCAGAAACGGTGATAAGCTTTTTTATATACATACTAAACGTAATGGTCAAGGAGAGAAATAGATGAATTAGAATTTCATCATCATATTTTTTTTTTTTTTTTTTTTTTTGGTTGTGAAAGACTCTTGTCTTCTGATCACATTCTCTTGGTAAGTATTTCAAAGAAAGAAAGAAAAAACAGTTAGATCAGGTGCACAGTAACCTTCATTTATAATACTGATCAAAGTTCATTGCAGATTTTATATTAACTTTACAATTTTTCTATTTTCAGCAGATCAACGTTGTCCTGGTGTAGGTGAGTGTTAATACATTGTTTTTATTTTAGTTTTTTAATGAATTAAACATTGTTGAAAATTCATACGTGCTCATTATTGGATTATTTGGGTTTTTGTTGCATACTGTAGTTTCTGCTTTCGTCCTGTTTTCTCTGTGCATAGCTATTTGTTTTTTTCCCTTAAGTTTCACAAAACCTTTGATATCCGTAGTGTTGGACTTTTTATTATTATTATGAAATGTTTAATTTGGTTTTCCTTTTTTGTACTAATTTACGATAAATCATTGCAGACCAATTATATTTTTATGAAGTGCAAAAAATGGGATCATCAGCCACTGGTGAGCTATTCACTTTTCCATCATTTCCAGTCATCTTTACTTATCACTATTTTGACAAAACGAGGTTGCGTTGAAAGCGGTCTGTAAAGGCAGAAATAGTTTCATAAAGGCAGGTTTGGGCATTTACAGTTTGATGCTTCCAAAATATTTTGCTTGAGTCATTAGAAACATTATTTTATTTATTTTTCTATTATTTTTACGTTTATTAATGGTTGCATTCACTTTTAGTTTCAGGCTGAAGTATATTATATTTTTTTTTACATATCTTAGGAATCAGGCATTATTTCTTTACGAGTCTTCACGACTTTTAATTATCTAACAATGTAAGAGAAATATCACTAAAATAACAACAAATATGGTGTTTTTGCTCTCATCTTGAAACAAAAGAATCGGAGGAAAACGCGCTTCAACATTCTCACCTGGGAAAAAAAACTAATTAAAAAAAATGTCAAAACGAGGATTATGGTGCTAGCCCCAAGCACCTTTAACCCTGACTGCGATCCTCCACAATCTAATAATTACCATGTTCATAATTCAAACGTGTGAATAGGAGAGCGCAATAGGTTTTGACGGAACTTGCCTCTTCAAATACAATCTCCCGGAAATTGACCCCTGGTAAATTTAATTCTCCCATACAACTTTTTTTTTTCTAATTTATCGTAACAGTTCTAAAAAGATAGTTATCAGCGTAGGTGGTGAGACCCGAACCAAACCATTTAGCTCGATTCATTCCTACTGACAGAACACAGTTATCGTGTGAGAAATGAATATAGGTGGTTATGGAATGTATAACCATTAATATTTTGCGACTGAAGTGGCATCGATTTCAATACAGATTCCTGAAATCATCCAGCTAACTGACCCATTATATATATCCCATTGACATAATTTTTCAATTATAAACGAATTCTTAAATTACTGAGTAAGTGGAAAGCTTTGTTTGTAATGTCTGGCGAAGCCTCTCTTGCAACAGCATTTACGTCCTAGATATGTCGGTGTTTAGTGAATTTCGTTCGTAAGAAGAGGAATGTTTGGGTAATGTGGCACAGAACCGGATTTCCTGCAAGTCGAGGTTTTTAAGAGCTCTGTTTCGCCTATTCACGAGTTTTTTTTTTTTTTTTTTTTTTTTTTTTTTTTTTTTTTTCGTACCACCATCTGCATTGAAGGTTTTAGTTTTATATATCAGAATCTGTATGTTACTTACTTCAGGTGCGAGTATCCCTTTTCACAACATTAATTTTACGTCTCTGTATCTTGGTATTCGGGAAGTATATAAATGCTATTTGATAAGAAAAATTTTATGCATGCTAAGATGCCTTAGGTTGAAATTATTATATAGTTGTGAACTATAGAGAAACAAGAATAGATGTATGTATAAAGCATTAATTCTCACATTCCATTTCAAGGATAGTTTATATTTTTGGCAGTAAAGATATTCACATGGGGGGAAATGTGTGTGTTAACTGGGTGGGTTCATATAATTGCAAATAACAAAAGGCCCCTAGTTGTATGTAGAGTGATTATTGAATTCTTATAATATTAGGTTGGTACTTTTCGAGTCAAAGCGGCAGTGACGGATAAAATAATTTAAAACAAATGCTAGCAACACGAAGGTAACGAAGGCAAATGGAAACCAGGCAGATGAAAGATTATGGATAGACACATAATTGTAACTCCTACTTGTTAGACTTCTTACATTTTATTTCAAAGAATTTTTGGGACCTATTCTCTTCACTAGCATTATTCCTATGTTCGTGACGGAAAAGATTTCTATGAGGTAATTTCAGTTTACAGAACCTACAAAAACGAATTAAGAAACTCAACAATAGTCACTTCGCGGCGTTAAACCTCATAAAGGGAAGAGTTTCCATTTGACGTTCATAAAAGTTGTGCCGAAATACGAAAGAGTTTTTCTGTGTGTATAGTGGATGTGATTATTAACCATTCTGTCTCAATTCCCGTGGAAAATATTTTACTCGTCTAGTAATATTTTGCATTTATCCTTTTACGAAGCAAAACAATTTTTCCACCTCTTAGGTTTGTTTACATATTTTGGTAAACTGCCTTTCAAGAATTTTTATAAGGCGATATATTCCCACGTATCTGACCCATCAGTGTTCTAATGAAAAAAATTAGAGATGAATGGAGCAGGTTCCTACATATAACACTATTGTAAGCCCCGAGCGCCATTTATACAGAGTAATGGAAGCTTCCATATAAAATATAAAACAATTGTAATACAACATAACACGAAAAGCTAAATAAAAAGAGGTTGTACATCAGTTAGTTATCAGAATAGATTACATACGCAGAAAAGATTGTGACACCATTCAAAATTACATATTTTATTCATTTTAAACCAATAATAGAGTAAAATGCCAGGCCACATGTATTAAATTTATAGTAGATGTATTAAAACTTGGAAATTAGATGGATAACGACTGAGATCTGAATAATGTACTGTTTACACTATCAGATTAAGAAGTATGTCGAGGGTGTGAATTCTAAATGAATATCAAGACAAACTACCAAATTTCAAAGATAAAAACTAAGGCATGGTGACTATCGTAACTGTCTTCTACCCTATTAAACTTTAGTTTAATTAAGCATTAGATGTTCAATTAAATTATTAATTTTATTAATCTGTGTCAATAGTTAATTGTTTATTATCAATATAAAGTAGAAAAATTAGTTTATGAACCAAATACTGACCAAGCATTTCCTTGTCTTCTTAAACATACCATTAACTCATGCAAATACCAACAGCTATTTCTTTGGATATTAGTGTAGAGTTTTTGGCATATATTAACGTTAATACATAGATTATTGCTGTTGTGTTCAAGCTACGTAATATTGTCTGAATATGGTTGGTTAACAGTAGTAATACCATTGTATCGGAGCCTAAATTTATTTGTAATAGTGAGAATATTCAAATGAACAAATTTGGGATAACTAACTATATCTTATACCTCAATGAGTTCAGGCAATTATTCAACGAGGAAGATGTAAGAACAGACTTAAGTAGAGGTTACAATGATCTTCACTTTGTGTAAAGCGAAAACAATCTTATAACTGCAAAGTATGTTTTTGTCTGAAATTCAGGTTGCCTTTTGTTCACAACATCTAAGGGAAAAGAAACGATTAGCTTGGACGTACGGCGAATTGCCACTGATTAAATTTACAGTTTGCTGTTCATTTAATCAGACACAGGCATTTAATTTTATCACAAGGTCAGCATCACAAACTGCAGCCCGGTATTATGATTTTTGAGAAACAGATTATGCCGGTGCTAATTAAGACTGAGTTCGTTCTTCTGCGTCGGAAAAGCTAATGATTTTTACTTTCGTTTCGTTTCGAGTACCGTTCGAGGAGGATGGATAATTCATTTTTGTTGCAGTAAGGTTTATAAGATGAGTCAGAAATTTATCAATTCTTGAAATCTTATTAGTTAAAAAATATTGCAATTCCTTATTTCGTTGAACTTGTTAATATAAAAATTCCATCTATACAAGTAATTGCATATTCTTTTTAAACTAATTATTTCCGCTAGCGAAGTTTATATTTTTGGGTGCCTGTTTATCTCCCATTCTTAAAAAAAGTTGCATATTATTTTTGTAGGATTTGGCTATGGTCCAAAAAAAGTTTTATTTTTTTTTATTTTTTCAACTGAACTGTAATTAAAGATGATATCAAGGATTTTTTATTTTATTTTAACTTGATCGATCATGAGAAGTGTCAGAAATAATATTCGGCACCGCAGATGCACTAACCAGATCTTACAGTTATATTGTCCTTCAAAGTTTGACAGAAATAATAAGAGTGTCATTCTACGTGGATCTCTACTCGCTTTATCTCGTGAATGAAAAATGTGTGTGCTCGCTACAAAGATTTGTAGCAGTATACTCGTACGTACCCTATTCATAGTAATTTCTTTGGTCATTTGCATGACTCTTCATTAAAACGTATAGAGCCATAAACATGGTAAAATCACCATTTGATCACTATGAGTTGAACACTGAGTGCTGTAAAACCATAAACTAACAAACACAAAGTGGCCTCTTGATGCATCTAATTATGGTTAATTTGAGGACGCACAAAAATTAACTGGGAGATCGAAGTCAAGTTTCGTAATTGCTCCAATTATCGACATTTTCTTTAGCGATTGATTTTTTATGTTTGATGGAGATCGCAAAGTTAATTTACGTGTTATTTTCTAAATTAATGATAAAGACTACTTTTATTACAATACCAAAGTGTACGTAAAATTATAGCCAGATGTCACCTGGAGAGATCAGTTACTCATAGACATAGAAAGGTAAGATTTGCAAAGTGCATATAGCAGGCAAACTATCTGTCAAAGAATTCCAGCAATATCTTTACATAAAAGTAAACGAAACTTAAGAAAATTTATAGAGGTCGAAAAATTAGTAATAAAATTGGCGTTCGCAAAGATAATTTCGTAATGTGGTATACGATTTCTGGATCTGAAACTTAGATAAGTAAAGTTTTAGAACATCGTTTGAAAGTCTTTTTAGGTTCAATTTGTGAACGCTTATTATAGTTCCAGTGTTTCAGTCATTGACTATAATTACATTAACCTTAAGAATTGTTCCCGTTTAAAGTGACTGTCCAGTAATAAAATTATTGAACATAGTGGCATACACACTCATGTATATGGATATATTTGTATGCGTGTGCATTTTCTTTTGTGATTAAATTTGACCAAGAGTAAGGTTTCGTAGCAAAAGGGGACCAAGATGATGGAGCACTGAATGGTAGTATGGATGGCGTGAGAAGAGAAGCAGACGATTCATTTACAGTAGATACTTTTAAAGTAAATGGAGAGATGGAGTTGCAGAATAGGTGAAGCAAAAAGGGTGACGTCTTGGGAAGTGCCTGTAGGAGCCAAAGTGGTGAAGTGAAATTACGAAGGGATCGCTAAGGCATCTTTGCTTTGTGGAAGTGAATTGTCGATGTTGAATGCGAACAAGACAAAAAAAATCGTCGCTGTTTGTTGAGAAGGGGGAAAGTGTACTTAGATTATTGATGTGTTTGGTGAATAATAGTCTTCCTCAACCCCTTCAGTGCTGACAGAATTAATTGTTATGCATTCCTCTGTTATATATTAACTTTTTATTTACCGAAAATATTTACAATATACGTCAAAATAGTTATCTTCGAAAATAAAGATTACTTGCTTGCTTAAAATCAGTATTTAATATTACGAATGACTGGTATACCTAGTACCAGCCATAATTCATTTAATTTGATAGAGACTAATTTTTAAATACAGAGGATAGCATAACTTATTCATCCTGTTAATTTGTCCGCTGATAAGCTTTAGTTTAATTGAACGAGCATATAAATTAATCAAACACATGCAATAATATCTCTCCATAACTGGAATGGCACGACATTATTCAAAGGGAATTTTCTCAAATATATAGCCGTAATTTTATGGTTTGAAAATGATTATTTTCCTATTTGTTCTGCCTGCTCTTTTAACCCAGGCAGTAATAATGAATAAGAGCAATGAATCGTTCAGGTTAAAATGTTTATTCACGAAAAATACCAAAGTGGAGTCATGGAAACAGGACTTGATCGTTTCCCGGAAATGGAATCCTTTTCTCTTTCTATAGCTAAGGAAGTTTTAGAGAAAGAGAGGAGGAAAAGATGGCAATATACAAATTAGTAGTAGTTGTGCATGTCCTCTGCTTAATTAACAAAAGTAATCATATACAGGTAATGTTGAATGTTTGAAGACAGTTTTGACCCTTCTTGGTGGTGTTGCCCAACAACGACGCGTGATATTGGAAATGAAGCCAATCATATCTTTGCTTCCCTTTCACTTCCACAAATCGTTGTTCATCTCCAGCCTCCCATAAAGGTCTTACCCAGAGAGGTCTGGGCATCGGTCTGCGTCACCCTACTCGTTCAGGGTCCACGGGAACCCTTCTGACCCTCTCACGTTGTGCCAATTACATGTACAAGCCATCTCCGTGTTTCCTTCATCATTATCTCATCATCTGGAACTTCCTTACTTTCCGTACGATATTTCTGACGATATTCTGCTATATGACACATAATTTTCGCTTGAAAGTTTTATTCTCAGATCTAGAAAATCAATTAAATATTTGATTTTCATATCTTTTTTCCTTGCTGCATTATGGTGGCTATGTTGACCTAAGGAATGAAGTATGTACTTGGTGGTCATTCGATTGAATGGGGCAGATCCTGGATGTATAAAGTGACCATTTTTCTGATAAGCTCACTTCAGCGGTGTTGAAGCATTCATCTGTTAATCTTCCTTATTTGTATTCTCTCTCTCTCTCTCTCTCTCTCTCTCTCTCTCTCTCTCTCTCTCTCCTCTGTCGATCTGGTGAGTAACTAGTACAAAGATGAAATCTTAAATCTGAAGGATTGGAGACATTTCCTGCGATTTCAAGGTATGATAGAAAGAAGGCTTCCAGAACAAGTAAGGCTGTAAAGTAAGCGACAACCACCATTTTCTCAAGGGGATTGTATCCGGTGTCGTTTCTAAAAACTTCGTTCATAGTGTTTTGCGTTCCAACAATTGTTCATGTGTTAACTGATATTCCTTTTGTGAAATATTTCCAGCTTTGATTAAAGTTTGTGTATACATAGAGGTTAATCTGTTTGGTGCTATCGTAATTCTTAAATTAATTACGTGGTTAGTGCATGTAATTAAGCATTAGTATATATTTCCTACACTATGAAGAGAGAGAGAGAGAGAGAGAGAGAGAGAGAGAGAGAGAGAGATTAGAGCAGCTTTTTGGGCTACGTAAAACAGCGGGAATTACGGTAACTGCCCTCTTAAGCTGTGTACTTCGTTCAGCATGATAAAACGATAGTTCGTTCTCCCAGAATGCCCGACTTCGCCATAAAATCAGTGAAGACAGAAGGAGGATAAAGAGTAATGGCTCATATCTTTACTCAAATAATGGCAGTGAGGTAATACTAGTACTACCTTTAGTCTTTCATGTAACTTTTAATAAGATTTTACTACTATCCATTTCGTGGACCACAATTCTTCGTTTTTCTCAAATATCTTTCAAATTTATTTGATCAAAATGAACTTTGACACAGTGAACAAGACACCTCTCGCCAAGTTTTGGCGATACATTGCATTGTCAAATGGTGTTATTTATGACGTTTACTTTTGACTTTTAAAGGCATAGTTGCATGAGTCAGCAGGACTAATCTGCACAACCAAACGTCCGTTATCCGCCATCCCTCTCCCTAAATCTCGCTCTCTCTCACTCTTTCTTTATTACTGTTTTTCTCATATCTCACAATAAAATACCATTTTACATGATACCTTCAGTACGGTAAATAATTTAAAAATCCGTAAAGAAAAGGATAGCAAAGTTTAACGTAATGATCATAATAATGGTTAATTTTTCCCGTTTTCTGTTAATAGTATCCTTAGCGCGTCAGGTCATACTTTAATCATAAGGGGTTGTCTGTCGGAGCAGCACTTGTGGTATAAGTACTCTCTGCGTAATTGATGGAGACGGATATTTCATCCCTGTCATGGCCGCCATGTTACTTTTCTGCGTCGTTGAAGAAATGCATTTACAATACGACTCCTAACCATATACAAAATGGAGAAAGCTGACAATAAATTAAGGATTAATTTTGAGGACAGAAAGCAGCTGAAAATACGGTTATTGGGTATTTCAGAAAGTATTGTATCTGTACTAGGATGATGCAGTCATACTTCTTGGTCCAAGAATGCCGAACAATGCTACAAAATCCACTGAAGATAAAAAGGCAGGATAAAAAGCCAACGTCCATTATGTTTTGAACAGGATCCTTGTAAACTGAGGTGGCTCTTATCTTTATTGATATGACTGACATCATCCTAAAAGCAGTGTTTTTATTTTTATGTATAAAACTCACTAATTCATTCACAAGTGGCATAAGTGTCATGAGAGAATGGGATGATCTAAAAGATAGGGATTGTGGTGTGTATATATATATATATATATATATATATATATATATACTATATATATATATATATATATATATATATATATATATCGTTTATTATAGAAATATTTATGCATCAATCCCGACCATCAAATAATTCTCTCTCTCTTTTTACACACACACACACACACACACACACACACACACACACACACACACACACATATATATATATATATATATATATATATATATATATATATATATATAATATATATATGTGTGTGTGTGTGTGTGTGTGTGTGTGTGTGTGTGTGTGTGTGTGTGTGTGTAAAAAAGAGAGAGAGAATTATTTGACGGTCGGGATTGATGCATAAATATTTCTATAATAAACGATATATGTTTGCATTTAAGAATTCATCGTAAATGATGTACATATAGACATTATGTATATAAAGACGCAGATGTGTAGAAACTCGTGGCATTTGCCAGTTCTGACGACTCCCTAAATGTTCACATTTTCCCCTGTTTTTTAGGCCATCGCTCCTTCTCAAAACACTCGGGATTTAACTTATCATGAGTTATACAGATAAATAAAATAAGCCAGCGATAATTTCTTCGTGTCGGTCATAACAACGATACAAGATCCATCAACGTTTAAAAGCATCCTGCTAATTAATGGGCGTGTTGAACCGCCAAAGGTGAGATATTACGTTTCATCCTGCGTCTCTACCTCCTCTCATTTTTACGGCAAAGCCGGACTTTATTGGTGCAGGTAGGATAACTACATCATGATGGATAACGTACGTTGATTAAGACTACTCACTTTCCGTAATTCCAGCTGTTTTATGTGTTCCAAAATGGCCTACAAATTTAACTCTCTCTCTCTCTCTCTCTCTCTCTCTCTCTCTCTCTCTCTCTCTCTCACACACACACACACACACTCACAGACACTGGAAAAAATATCAAAATAATTAACTAATTGCTGAATGCATAATAATACCATATGGGAAATTGGGAAATTATGGAGGTCCCCTATATTGATGAAGCAATGATGGGAAAACAGGGAAGGTTTGGACACGTCCTTCGCACATCCCCTAAGAGCAGATTTTGTGATCGTGTCAGCTGCGTTCCTACTGGCTCTGAAAGAACTGGAAGACCACGAGAGGCTGGAGATATGGACTATCTATGGAGATGAAAGCACAGGAAATACATGATTGGCTAAATTCCAAAAAGGATCTTTCCTTCCTACGGTGTTTATGGCTGAGACGACGATAAGGGGTAAAATTTATATTTAAAAAAACAACATTAGCAGTACTGCAGTATACTCTCTCGAATACGTAATGTGAAAGAATATTTAAATCGACAATATCTATATAAATCTGCTTTGCTTGATTATTCCCGTTTTTCTTGTTTTATTGGCCGTGTTCTGCTTTTTTTCTTATCCTTTTCATAATTGCTTAACATAATTTACTCAGACCTAGCTATTCAAAGTCAAAAAGCAATCGAAATCCTTGCATATCATTCTGTTTCATCTGGACACGTTGGAAAGCTGTGGGAGTCAAAACTGACGAATACATTAAGAAAGGTTTATTTTCATTAAAGCTTTCTTGGGCTGATCCATCTGTAGCTATTCATTTCTTCTAAATATAAATGAATTAAAATTAGTTTCACATGTATGGCTAGACCTACTACCATAAGCATATAAGTAGCTGAAAGGATAAGAAATATGAAAGGTGACGTTCTCGTTTAAGTCTGTTTAATTTTTTTTTTTTTTCTAAGGAAAACCTACAGCTTTAATCAGGGGTTGCTCTTTGGCGGCTACAACAATCATACAGGTTGTAACACGAGTGTATGCAGATATTTTGGGGAATGAAAGATAAAGTAACTTTGAACAGAAAATATCTTATAAACATGCATTTTAAGGCTTCCGTTGTCGGTGCGGGGAATTTTAAAATAACCGTTATCGTTAGTGATGCTCTCACGCGATGGAATTCGTAGGGAGAAGTCGGATCGAGTCGCCTGAGATGTGAAAGAGAGCAAAGGGTGGCGTATTTTTAAAAATCTCTTCCTCTCCATCTAAAGTATCCATCAGACACCAGTCATAGGCGTAGAGCTAGTCATGATTCCTGGTTCAGCAATATCACGACGAGGCGCTAGAATACAAAATTCACAAATGAATGTTGCTCAGAGACGTTTATACCACTGTACTGTCTTGCTCTCTTGAGGTGCTTCGAGGAGTTCCACCTCTAGGCCCATGTTCTAAACTTTGCCGTTCTCTAAACAATTTGATTCATCTATGTATGGATTCTCTCCAGTATAGTAAGCTTTCTCGATATCTCTCCAACAGGAACTTGCACCGAATGCAGTGCAATAATTGGCTCTCGCTCAGCGAGGGATGTTTCTTAGACCGATAAATGACACATTGACATTAGATTCCCGTGCACATAACATCAAAAGCAATAATGAGGTTTCATTGGTTAACACTGTTAGGTTATAATTTTCTTTTTCTTTTTAAAAATTTTGATAGCATTTTGTGAATTTCCATTGTTTTCTGTAAAATTTAACAAATGGAATCGTTAAGCTACCTTCAACTTGATATTAAAATGATAATGTAAGGACTATGTTTATGCGATACTACTAGTGATAGATGTCTCCTATCTATTTGGTAATGTATATCAGTGGTTGGGATATGAAGTTTTTTATCACTTCGTTTGGTTCACGTCAATAACATAACATGATGTTCTAAAGATATCAGTGACTGTTTTTAACGTCATTACATAAGATTTCTTTCATCTTATAAAAGAAAAATAGATAAATAAGGCATGAATCGTGCGTCAGGCAGGTGAACGAAAAATGATGAAACTGCCACTAGTTGTTCATGACTGTTTCTTTAATTTAGCAAAGACCATGTACAACCTCCGCTTTTTCTCCAAAATTTCCCTAGACAAAGACAAGAGAAAGGATTCCCTTTCCAGAAATGGAGAGGCCACTTCCCATTCGGTCCACTTTGGTATTTTTCTGATAAATATGTAGGAGTTTTTCACTCGAAAGATTCTTCGCTCTTAATCGTTATTTCTGTGCAGATTTAAAGGTCACTTTGGCCAATATATGATTAAATTTGACAACACTGACCATGATATTCAACTTATATAACGACATCCATATAGCTGATAATATCCTCTTTGAATTGCGTTGTCCCATTTGTGTTAAGGAACGCTATTACTGCATGATTTGATTAATTAATAAGTGGTTTTTGTTATGCTAAAGCTTATCAAAATGTCAAATCGACAGGAAGGAATAAGGTACACAATCGTCTGAATGTAAACACTGCTCTGATTTCATATCTGTATAAGCCAAATGAATTATCTCAGAGTATTTTCAACAGTAATCGTAATTCATTCCTTTGTCAATACTGAAGGAAACGAGGAAGACCTCTCATCCACCAGGTAAAGTGAATTCCTCCTTTCCATAATATAAATATAGTCTCTTACAGAGTGAGTTGAATATTCAAATAATCTCGAGGCACTTTTGGGCCATCAGTGCGATTTAAATTACCTTATCTAAACTGTGAGATGGTTTTCATATTCTGTAGATTTTTCAAGCTAAACACATGAAGATCCGTCCAGGTAAGATAAAGAGTTAAGTCTACAGTAATGTTTAGAGTAGAGATCTGTTCAGCAATTTGTTTACTTTCAATATGTTGAGTAAACCGTGTTGTGCCGACATCCCTTTTCAAATAGGGCTGGAGGTAGCCTTATCCATACGTAAGACGAGAATAGACGCCATTTGTTACATAACAGATTCAAGGAGAATGATAATAAAAGAGAGATGGAGAATATGTTTAAAATATAATACTTCGTGAAGAAAATTCAATATTGGTTGTGAAGGGAAAGAGACATGATTATTTTCATTTAAGTGGATCTCTCTCTCTCTCTCTCTCTCTCTCTCTCTCTCTCTCTCTCTCTCTCTTTTCTCTCTCTCTCTCTTCTCTTCTCTCTTTCCGGAAAAAAATGAGGTTTAAATATGTCTATTCGAGATTACATATTTGCAATCCTAGAGGAAATTTCGCAAATTTTAAATATATGCATACATAACATATGCAAATGTGCAGTTGTATGGACTTCGATAGTATCTACAATTCATATATACATTTATATACTATATATATATATATATATATATATATATATATATATATATATATATATATATATATATATATACATAATCCCCTATCTTCTAGATCATCCCATTCTCTCATGACACTTATGCCACTTGTAAATGAATTAGTGAGTTTTATACATAAAAGTAAAGACACTGCTTTTATGATGATGTCAGTCATATCAATAAAGATAAGAGCCACCTCAGTTTACAAGGATCCTGTTCAAAACATAATGGACGTTGGCTTTTTATCCTGCCTTTTTATCTTCAGTGGCTTTTGTAGCATAGTTCGGCATTCTTGGACCAAGAAGTATGACTGCATCATCCTAGTACAGATACAATACTTTCTGAAATACCCAATAACCGTATTTTCAGCTGCTTTCTGTCCCCAAAATTAGTCCTTAATTTATTGTCAGCTTTCTCGATTTTGTATATGGTTAGGAGTCGTATTGCAAATGCATGTCTTCAACGACGCAGAAAAGTAACATGGCGGCCATGACAGGGATGAAATATCCGTCTCCATCAATTACGCAGAGAGTACTTATACCACAAGTGCTGCTCCGACAGACAACCCCTTATGATTAAAGTATGACCTGACGCGCTAAGGATACTATTAACAGAAAACGGGAAAAAATTAACCATTATTATGATCATTACGTTAAACTTTGCTACCCTTTTCTTTATGGATTTTTAAATTATTTACCGTACTGAAGGTATCATGTAAAAAGGTATTTTATTGTGAAATATGAGAAAAACAGCAATAAAGAAAGAGTGAGAGAGAGCGAGATTAAGGGAGAGGGATGGCGGATAACGGACGTTTGGATTAGATACGATCGACAAGGTTTTCATTCAACCAACGCTTAAGAAGATTAAAGGAAGATTATCAGCGGGGATGACCTAAATTGGCTTGCTTGTGGATGGAAATCTTGGTATAAATACCACCTTTTCTGTAAACTTTTCTCATTCATCTACCTGAAGAGGGAGACAGCAGTCTCTGAAATATAGTACTATTCTCTCTATATTTTGGTGTCTTTATGGGCTCCTTTTATTAGATGGAATTCTGTTGTAACAGAACATTTTTACCACAGTCATATACATATATATATATATATATATATATATATATATATATATATATATATATATATATATATATATACATATAAGGTATACAGGAGCGCAGACATAAGAGGTTCAGGAGGTCCACTGATACTAAACATGAAGGCCAAGATTTATTATAAAACGCTTCGCACATCAACTTTGTGCATCTTCAGTCTGTGAAAAGAGAAATGCATATATTAAAACTAAAAAAAGGATTCACAATAGGATTCATGTTAAAATGCAATAAAATATAAATAGTCAAAAAAGAGAAGAAGAACCACTGAGATACCGACTAGAGTGGAAGGAAAGCAAGGAATGATTTTTGAGAGAGCCAGGTCCAAGACGTTGACTATGCCAGATGTAGAGGTGAAGCCGAGGTGTTGTTATTCAATGGGGGAACCAGTCTTTTAATAATTAAAGATTCCAAGGTAGTTAGGTGGTCCGGGTCTTTAGTATAACCTATTATCGAGAAGTGCTGTTTTGATACATTTATTTTGCATTTGGTGGCATGATTCTTGATACTAGAAAATTCAGGATTACTAATTCTTTGACCTGTTCTATAGCTGAAACCCATATGGCTACAATATCTCATCTGCAGTAATATTCGAGTCGATCCCACGTAAGTTGCAGGGCATCTTGCGCTTGTGAATTTATATACAACGTTGGATCTCATGAAGTCCTGTAGACGATCTTTGAAATTAAAAAGCGGGCCAATTTTGCAAGGATTGTTTGAGATGAGTTTAATTTTGAGATAAGGAATTTCAGTTATAGAACAGGTCAAAGAATTAGTAATCCTGAATTTTCTAGTATCAAGTGAGAGAGAGCGAGATTAAGGGAGAGGGATGGCGGATAACGAAATCTTAGTGTGTTTCCGAATCTAATGAGGCTCTCTCAAGAATTGAAGTTGGCTGCCTGCCTAGCAGTTGTTCATATAGCAAGTAGATCTGATTATTCATATCTGCTATGAAATGCTTTAATTTATAGATAATGACTCTAAATTGAATTAAACTACTTATGTTCTTTTTTTTTAATTAGATACATATGTGAGTTTTGATAAAGAAGATATTTTTGAGAATTTTTTTTTTACTTCAATTTTGAGGAAAAATTTCTCTCTCTCTCTCTCTCTCTCTCTCTCTCTCTCTCTCTCTCTCTCTCTCTCTCTCTGCCACAATAAATTCCTGAGTTCAGAATTCCCGATTCAAGCGTCCCAAAGCAGTGCTCTCTCGACTGGGAAAAAATCTTTTTTTTTTTTTTTCTTGACGGCCCATGTGCCCCTTACTTACTTTCTTGTTTATTTCACATATTCTTGATATCATCCTTCATTACCAGTGCCTCTGTTAGTTGCAAATTAGAAGCAGAATGACAATGAAGTGCCATCGAAATATCAATATCAATTGTTCAACGGCCAATCCCTTAACTGTTGATATTGCTGTCTGGAGGATTAGCTAGAATGGTCCAAGCACTTTCGTAACGTTAATAGTCCGGACAACGAAAGATGTTGACCTTCGTTGTCTAATAGTCTAGCAACTAATACTGTGTACAAACACTCATAATATCTTGGCTTCAGATATCACATATGAAAATCAATGAGAATTTTAGAACTTTGATATCATTAGGATTTTTACCGTTTATATAACCCTTATTCGCAATCTCGTGTTCTCCATTTCTAATTTTTAAGGGAGGTTTCGGTGATAAATCTAGCTCGGGAGCAGTCTTAAATAATAAAGTTTGC
>NC_087208.1:88837724-88847724 GCF_015104395.2 Macrobrachium nipponense
GTCACGAAGACGAATCAGAAGTTGGCGACGCACCGTTTACACAAAGCTACGAACCTCGGACTTTGTCTGAAATGGTGATAGCGAGTGTCCTGCGCGGTTCAAGACCACCACCGTCAGGGCCCTTCGTCAGGAGGGCCCTCTCGCACTGTTCGACGTGGCAGGACACACACCTCGAACTCGACCGAGCATCCCAGATGCTAATTAACAATGGGTACTCGAACAAACTCGTAAACCGAGAAACTCGAGCGCCCTTGACAAGTGGTACATGACGGAGGAAGAGAGAAGGAACATTCCGCCCCCGGAGGATATCAAACTTTTCTATAAAGCCTTCATGCACCACCAATACAAGGAAGAAGAAGCAGCCATGAAGAAATAATAGAGGAACACGTCCGCCCCATGGAGGAAGGAAAGAGAGTGTCCCTCATTATTTACTACAAGAATCGGCGTACGAAAGACCTCCTGATGAAGAAAAACACCCCTCCCCACCGGCAGGAGACCCCCTGAAGCAGTCCAACGTCGTCTACCGAAACGTATGCCCCGCCAAGGATGCCCACCCTGGGATTTACATCGGCATGACGACGATGCGCCTGTCAAAAAGGATTTCCTGCCACTCCCAGGAGAGTGCCATTAGGCAGCACGCCCTTGCAGTACACCGCAGAAACATCACGAGAGACGACATCGTCAGGAATACTAAGATCATCGGGAGAGCACCTTGACCACGACGTCTGCGTCTCCTAGAAGCGCTGCTCATCCTCGAAGAAAAACCTCCCCTCAATCCACCCAAGAGCGTTCCTGATACCCGACGTGTGTGAGGAGGACCACACCCCTCTCCCTAACGAAAGTACCAGCGCGCATGGAACGAACACCGGACATGAGAATAATACCAGGGGTGACGTCACGCAGGTAGAAGCCAATCAAGAGGCTCCCGGTGATACCCCCTACCTGAGAAGGTCTGCAAGACTAGTCACGCCCGCCGTATGAGTCACCTTCCCGGGAACCAATAAAAACTCGACCTACCGGAGAAGTGCTCTGACCGTACTGGAGAGCTCGCAACACCACGATAAAAGGAGAAGGACTCGCCACTGGCTGCTCTGTGAGCAAGAGCCCGTGCTGGACCAAGGCCAGCTTAATCTTAAACAACATGGAATATTACGGGCTTGCTCTGTGAGCAAGAGCCCGTGCTGGCACAGGCCAGCTTAATCTTAAACAACAACACTGGAATTTTACGGGCTGCTCTGTGAGCAAGAGCCCGTGCTGACACAAGGTCAGCTAAATCAAAAACAACAACAACAACAACAACCACGGTGGAATTCAGTCCCTCAGCAGTTATCGCTTGATAATGTCCTGTCGATCAGGAGGAAACGTCGCGTTAGAGAGAGAGAGAGAGAGAGAGAGAGAATTGTATAAAGCAATAATAAATCAAATGACTCAACCGAATTTTACCATGCCCTTTGGTGCGTTGCTCGCCAGTCTAAGCAACAACGAGAAAGCCGTCATCAGAAAGATAGAGAAGACTCTTTATAGGATTAATAGTGCTGAGCAGGCAGTTATTTTAACAAAACATATTATTATTATTATTATTATTATTATTATTATTATTATTATTATTATTATTATTATAAAATGTAGTCAAATCCACAGTTATGCGTGGGTATATATGTTTAAAAATATATATCTAAGAGAGTTTTCGGGAATCTGTTCTATTTCCCTTTTTATTCTGACGAGATGGTGTAAAAACACCAACCAAGTAAAATGCAGAAACTCAGAACAAGCGAAGTTGTTTATAAAAGAATAAAGAATAGAACAGGCAGTGCCGTCGTTATCTGATACGTCAGAAACGTCTATAATAACTATTCCTTGTCCGATGCGGTCGTTCTGATGGTCATCAACAGCATAGGCGCCGGCGTCATCGGTTACTGAACGAGAGAAAGAGAGGCAAACACTGCATCAGTTGTGGCGAACGTGGTAACTCTATTCTTAAATTCTTCAATATATTTTCTGGAAATAAGATCGTTGTTGAAATTGTCTCCTGCGTAAAAGATATATTGGATAAACCGCTTTCGACCGGCGCAGCCTCCACCGGTCGTCTTATCCCAGTATCCTTGCTTCTTAAGAGGACTTGATTCTGCCCAATACATACGGTGGTCCAACTTTAGACTGTGACCAACCAAGGCATTGTTTTCCGCGTGTACATTGTATGTTATTTTCTGATACACGATGTATGTAACCCATATATAACTGTGGATTTGGTTCGCCATTTCAAGACTGGTGCTATTATTATTACAAATCGTTTTGATAGGGTAATAAATAAATAAGCAAAACACGGTTCCGACTTTTTACTTGTTACGAATATCGTTAAAAAGGCAAATTAATTTTGCTGGCATATATACATTTACTGCGTAAGTTTGATTGTGTCTAGCTTTCTTAGAATGTGTCATTTTTAATTTTCATAGAGAAAAGACGATAAACTTACGAGGCAATAATGATATAATATAAAAGACGCCGTAGTTAAAGCAAATACACAGCATCGAAATACGGGTTACAGGTTCAGAAAACTTGTTTTGCTCCTTGTTGGAGAGAGAAGAGAGAGAGAAGAGAGGATAGAGAGAGAGAGAGAGAGAGAGAGAAGTGAACTTTAAATGTTAAAGGTGACGGAGTAAGATGTTTTTCCCTCGTGACTCTAAAGGCGGAATTCCTGAGGGAGATTTGAGAAGCCTCATTCATATTACTTCTGCGATTTCTTGTCGATTTAAAGCTCTGACTTATCCGAGCTAAAGGTCACAGACAGACAGACAGACAGACACATAGAGGAGAAAAAAGGTCAGTGAAAATTTTAGTTGCATACCACTATATTTAATTTGAGACGATTTTTGTTTGTTAGTTACTGTTTTGAATAGACTATGCGATAATGGAGTAGCTGCGTTACTAAATGGTCGGAAGTCATTGATGAAAACCCAGTTTCTGAACCAAAAATATTTATTCAAATATGGCGACTACCTAGGAAGGAAGGTGACATTCTGATTTGCGTAAACAGCCAGCGTAGATGAAATTGATAATACAATTAAATTGGGATTGATGATAAACATATTTTTGCATTTATGAAGCCTTTTTATGTTCAAATCGTTTAATATAATCTATATATACATATTTTGTTGGTTTGTTATCTTTCGTCCTTTTTCCTCATCATGTCTTATTTATTTATTTTCTCATTTTTATGGATATCGTGCATATTTGGGTAAATTTTCTCATAAGTACTTAGTTAAGTTGCTGTTTTTACATTCAACAGGTGAATCAAAACTTTCGAATCCCCAGTTGAAATATGTATAAAACGTAACAACATTCATTCATTACAGTGTACTATTTGGTTTCTTCGAGCTAATCACAAGGCGTTAACAGTTTAGAAGACATTTCAACCAGATGTTGTATACACCTGGAGTTGCGATCTGTAAACCAGTACTACGTAGTTCAGTGGTCTTCCACCAGGGCGGCGCTGCAAAGCCTTGAGACCATCTTTAAAGGTCTGGTAACCCATAATTTTAACTGGGATTAGTGTAATTATGATTTTTTTATCGTTAATATTTAATGAGTAAGTGTTCATTGAATGTTTTGGGTTTAGTAAGTGTTTAGTGAACTTTTGTGATTGTTTAGTGAATGTTTAGTTTCGGGTTTAGTGAATGTTTAATAATTAAGTACTGAGGGAATATTTACCAAGTGTTTAGAATTTAGTGAATGTTTAGTGTGTAAGTATTCAGTGAATGTTTACTGGATGTTCAACGTTTAGTGAATGTTAGTGAATGATTGTGTAAGAATTCAGTGAGTGTTTAGTGAGTCTTTAGGGTTATGCCTTGTGAATGTTTTGTGAATGTTAGTGAATGTTTAGTGCTGCAGCTCTACACATCAATAATTTGACCTCATCTTGAATATGGAGCACAGTTTTGGTGACCATCACTAAGAAAGGACATAAATAGACTAGAAGGTGTACAAGCAAGAGCCACGAAGTTAATTCCATCCATCAGGCAAATAGGTTACCAAAGACGACTAGAGAGCATGGACATGTATGACTTAGAAACACGACGATTGCGAGGACAACTAATAGAGACATTTAAAATACTGAAGGCATAACAAATGCAGACAGTAACCTCTTCACATTAGCAGGAAACAAGACAAGAAAACATGGATGGAAACTAGAATTGAAGAGATACAACACATCCCATTGTGGGAAGTTCTTCACATAAAAGATATTTGACACATTAAATAAACTGCCACTTAAAGTTGTAAAAAGCAGCAGTGTGGAAAAGTTCAAAAGAAAGATAGGCAAGACCATGAGAACATTGTGAATGAATTATAAATCTTGCCTTGGAGTAAGTGAGCACATGATGTCTCCTCGGATGGACTAATGAGTCTTTGAGACATCCTAATCCTTGTAACTCGCTCGCTCTCTTCTCGCTAGTCTCCTTTTAATATTCTCTGGTGATACACTCTCTCTCTCTCTCTCTCTCTCTCTCTCTCTCTCTCTCTCTCTCTCTCTTAAATGCGCTCTCATGGATGCCTTGAGATTGCCTGTTGGAAGTAAAATTTACGGTGCTTTTTTATTTATTAATATTTTAATGTGTGCGGCCTTTGATGTTTTGTTTACGTCTACTTTTCAAACCCAGGTCCAACAGGCCAGTCACTTCATGTTATTACGAGATGTCAGCCAAGTGGGTCTTTGAGAAAAAAAGAAAAGTCTTTTGGGACGGGAACTTTGACGATGACATCAGCAATATATAATATATATTACATTATATTATATTATATATATTATATATTATACACACACACACACACACACACACATATATATATATATATATATATATATATATATATATATATATTATATATATATATACACACACACACACACACACACACACACACATATATATATATATATATATAATATATATATATATATATATATATATATATATATATATATATATGTATATGTATATGTATATGTTATATATATGTATAGTATGTATTATATATATATATATATATATATATATATACATATATATACATATATATATATATATATATATATATATATATATATATATATATATACATATACATACATATATATATATATATATATATATATATATATATATATATATATATATATATATATATATATATATATATATATATATATATATATATATATATATATATATATATATATATATATATATATATATACCACATACACACAACACAGGTCAGACGTACAGGGCGTTTATTCACATGATAAAGGAACACGAAGAGATTCACATTATGCTTTAATCCTACGTTTCCTGACAACATCGCCACATCTTCAGGGATTTTTCTACAAAATAAAGTATATGTTCACATAAAATAAGAGCTGATCGCAAGATCCAATAGTTGAATAGTTAAAACAGTTTAAAGGTATATAAAATTGCAACTCTCACACTTAAATTACATGCACACTTGATTAAAATAGAGCAGAAGTACCAAACAACTTACAAATGACGAGAAGAACATTTTAAAATTTCAGCTATATTACACAAACATAAAAGTAATTACAAATATCATAAAAAGTAAAAGTCATATATTCACAAAACCACAGCCAAAAACAGCTCAACACTTAACCAACCTTTCAGGATCAAAGATAAAAACACACTAAAAGTAAGCAACGTCAAGAGGCACAAGGAATGACAGAATAATTAGGCTAAAAACAATGGGACAGCAGAGGAATGGTTGTTTAAAGTTGGAACTCATAGTTTGATGTTCAGAGTTTCCAAAATCAACAGTTCGTTGGGTTCCCTTGTTTGGCCAATAATTTTAAAATCTTCGTATTTGACTGTAGCTTTACATTTAATAGTGTGCTTCCTTATATAAGATGTTTCAGGGTTAGATAATTTACACCCAGTTCTGTAACTAACGCCCCGATGGGAATCCGCCCTGACCCTGAGAAAGACGCCGGGTAGATCCTACATATTTTCCCAGATTACATCTGGGACAAGTGTATTCATAAACGACACCCGAGGTCATCAAAGGGCAGAGCCGATCTTTAAACTTGAAGAGCGAGCCAATGGTCATGGCATTCTTAGGTATAAGTTTTAGATTTACGGCTCCAAAATATCTGTGCACAATCTTGGTAAACTCTTTTCGAAAATTGTCATTTAACAGATACGGGAAACTGGCTTTATGAGGTATATATCGAGTTAAGTTTGAAATTGAGAAAACAGAAACTATAGAAATTGGAACCGAGCCCAGTAAATGTTTTCTTTCTGAAAATTGAAGTACTAAAATTTTCATTTTCCTTGGAGACCAAATTTAGAATTATGTTCTTTTTCCATTGTAAAATTGATATTAGTATGGTAATTATTAGCAAAATCTAGGAACCTGTCAGCATCGAATTCATGCTTGAACAAAGATAAAAGTGTCGTCCACGTAGCGTGAGTAAAACAGAGGGTGGAAGACCAGGGGGCATTCCAAAATGCGCTCCTCCAGGAGCACATGAATATGTTCGCAAAGGTAGGACCAAGAGGAGACCCTATGGCCATCACCTTAATTTGTTTAAAAAACTGTACATTAAAAACAAATACCGTGTCCAGCACGCCAAATTCTAAAAGAGCTTTAAAATTCGAATAACTAAAATTACAGTAAACAGACTCAGGTTCGGGGAATAGTTTATCAAGAATAATGTTTATGGTCTCTCTTACAGTTACGTTGGTAAATAGTGACTCGACATCAAAACTAGTCATGAATAAGTCAGAGTCCTAGGGTAAAATACGTTCTTTAAATTGTTCAGAAGTTTTAAGGGTATACTGATTAGTGGTCAGCGGTTCCAACAGAGGGACGAGAAATTTTGCCAGTTAGTAATTAGGTGTGTTGTAAGAGGCCAAGATAGGGCGGAGAGGAACATTATCTTTATGTATCTTTGATAGACCATACAGAATTCCGTAAGATGAACCACTGGAAAATAAATCTTGGAACACTTTCATCAATGATGTTGTCATTTTTCAAGGTTCTGAGAAGTCTATTGATTTTATCCTCAACTTTGAATATGCTTTGATAACTAGGCACACCTATTTTCTGGAACCTGGTACGATCGCTTAAAATATTAGTCATTTTGTTATTATAGTCACTTTTATCCAATATTACCGTTCCCCTCCCCTTATCCGGCCTAACAATGATAATGTCATCGCGATTAGAAAGGGACTTGATAATTTCCAAATCACTCTTTTAAAAAAAGGAGGCCCAGTTTGTTTTAAGTTTAGAGAAAGCATTTTGGGGCAAAACCATTAACTCACTCTGTAGGCGGCTAAGGTCACTACACAAATTGAGAACTTTTAAACGTTGAAATAACATTTCATGGGGCAGACAAAAAACTGACAGTAGTTAGGTTTAAAATTTGGTAAGAAAAAATCTAACCCAAATGACAAAAGGAATTCTTCTTGTTTAGACAATACGTATTTCGAAAAGTTAAAAACAGTTTTATAACAACTATGAAATTTTGGTAGAATATTTCCAAGGTTTGCCAATTTTCTATGGTGTCTCCGTTGTGTAGTATTAATAAAATTTTTAATACTGTTATTAAAAAGCTGAGTAAAAATAATTCTATCAATAAAAGAGAACGATTCAAGAACTTGGTGGCAAAAACTATTGAATTGCTTGTTAAGGCGTTCAGTGTCTTTTTGTTTACAGCTAATTTCGTAGTTTAGTAAATACCTAATATTAATTTTACAATGGAAAATGAACATAATTCTAAATTAGCCTTCCTAGATATTTTGGTCTCCAAGGAAAATGAAAGTTTTAGTACTTCAATTTTCAGAAAGAAAACATTTACTGGGCTCGGTTCCAACTTCTATAGTTTCTGTTTTCTCAATTTCAAACTTAACTCGATATATACCTTACTCTATCGTGCTCTGTCTC
The DNA here is from genome assembly GCF_015104395.2 of Macrobrachium nipponense. Taxonomy (NCBI): domain Eukaryota; kingdom Metazoa; phylum Arthropoda; class Malacostraca; order Decapoda; family Palaemonidae; genus Macrobrachium; species Macrobrachium nipponense. Next base: position 88,845,678 of record NC_087208.1, read on the forward strand.
TTACCTCCACCTGGTCTCTCTTCCACAACGAAATTACTTTTCTCCTCCAGCACTCTTCTAATAATTGCTTTCCTTCTAAGATCTTTTATAGAATTTTAAATAAACTACTCAATAAAAGGGTTTCTGAACAGCCTATTAGTTTTAAGGTCCCCAAGCTCCCTATTTATGACAGTTTCCCGTATCTGTTAAATGACAATTTTCGAAAAGAGTTTACCAAGATTGTGCACAGATATTTTGGAGCCGTAAATCTAAAACTTATACCTAAGAATGCCATTACCATTGGCTCGCTCTTAAAGTTTAAAGATCGGCTCTGCCCTTTGATGACGTCGGGTGTCGTTTATGAATACACTTGTCCCAGATGTAATCTGGGAAAATATGTGGGATCTACTCGGCGTCTTCTCAGGGTCAGGGCCGATTCCCATTGGGGCGTTAGTTACAGAACTGGGTGTAAATTATCTAACCCTGAAACATCTTATATAAGGAAGCACACTATTAAATGTAAGGCTACAGTCAAATACGAAGATATTAAAATTATTGGCCAAACAAGGGAACTTAACGACCTGTTGATTTTGGAAACTCTGAACATCAAACTATGAGTTCCAACTTTAAACAACCATTTCTCTGCTGTCCCATTGTTTTTAGCCTAATTATTCTGTCATTCCTTGTGCCTCTTGACTTGTTTACTTTTAGTGTGTTTTTATCTTTGATCCTGAAAGGTTGGTTAAGTGTTGAGCTGTTTTTGGCTGTGGTTTTGTGAATATATGACTTTTACTTTTTATGATATTTGTTATTACTTTTATGTTTGTGTAATTTAGCTGAAATTTTTAAATGTTCTTCTCGTCATTTGTAAGTTGTTTGGTACTTCTGGTCTGTTTTAATCAAGTGTGCATGTAATTTAAGTGTGAGAGTTGTAATTTTACCATTAAACTGATTTTACTTTTCAACTTTTGGATCTTGTGATCAGCTCTTATTTTATGTGAACATATACTTTATTTTGTAGAAAAATCCCTGAAGATGTGCGATGTTTGTCAGGGAACGTGGATTAAAGCTAATGTGAATATCTTCGTGTTCCTGCCCTTGATCTTCTTTATCATATATATATATATATATATATATATATATATATATATATATATATATATATATATATATATATATATATATATATATATATATATATATATATATATATATATATATATATATATATATATATATATATATATATATCATATATATATACATATATATATATATATATATATATATATATATATATATATATATATATATATATCTATATATATATATATATATATATATATATATATATCATACTATAATGGGCGTAATGTCTGTCTGTCTGTCTGTCGTTCAATCACGGTCCAAACGGCTGGTCAGATGGGCATGAAACTTGGCAGGGTTTATGGTGGCGACCCCTAAGATGGTTTGTATGGGGTTGGTCCATCCATCCTACCCCCTCCTTTGTAGGGGGTGGGGGTGAGAAAGGGATTCCTGAAACGGAGCTGTTTTTCTGGCCGTGAAACGAGTCTGGTTACTCCCGTTGACTTAGTTACTTTAAGATTTTTAATACATAATTTCTGTACAACTTCCTCGGAGAAAGTCGCGAATATTTCAGCTCGGACACATAGAAGATGAAAATTATCATCAATATCCGCAAGATTTTTTGAATAACTTAAATCCATCGGGACTGCCAGTACACAAAATAACGTTAAAGAAGTGCTGCCCGGTAATGTTGCTTCGGAATTTCGATCCTGCCAATGGACGTAATAAAAAGGAAACTGACAATTCCCTACTTTCTACTCTTTTTTTGGAAGACACAGGATCATAAGAGCATTTATCAGTAGCCATAACGTACTGACATACAAGTTGCGTCTTTGCAGTAGCATAATGAAAAGATACTTTTTATTATTCGTATCACCGTGCAAGTAATTGAACAAGAAAACGAACCAATCAAGATCCCTGTTCCGTTAAATGAAAGTTTACCGACAAGAGAGAGAGAGAGAGAGAGAGAGAGAGAGTGAGA
>NC_087208.1:88854472-88861972 GCF_015104395.2 Macrobrachium nipponense
CAAATAAAGTAGACATTGTTATACTTGCGATAATCATTTTTCCTACTACTACTTATAAAAAAAGTCTTCCCATCCGTCATAAGTAACTTAAGAATACTTGTTTAGCAATAATTATAAAAAAATAACTACTTCACAACGTGCAACCCCAACCTAATTTTTTTTAAGGAGTACATTCTCGTGTAATTATCAAAATGTGATGAAAAGTGAGTTTTCCCTGTATTGACCGGCAGCCCGAACCATTGAGATACAACGATCGAGATACCGATTGGTAACCACTACTGGTATTTAGGAGTAGACTTGTAAACTGCGAAACTGACCGTCTGCCGAAAATTATATGGGTGGCTTACTTAACAAGCACCACTAAATTGCTTGTTAGATTTTTGGTTCTAGATCCAATATATGAGATACCAAGGAAACAAACTGATATATAATATATCTGCAGACTCTACTGATAATACAATGACAAGTGGGAGACATTTGTGGAAGGGTGGGTTCCCCACCTGACCCCCAGACACACTGAAAAGGGGGGGTTAAATTGGATCTAGATCCAACTTAGGAGATACCGAGTAAAATTTACACTATAATAGCAACTGCACATCCTAGAATACTGTGGTGGTAATGACAGACATTTTGGTGGGTGGTTACCCCCACCCTGACAGACGCCCACCATGATGGGGAGAGGGATCAGGATTTTGCCACCAACATTGGAGATACCAAGTAAAATTTGTACTATAATTGCACTATGATGTGCAGTGCTATTGTAGTTCAAATTTTACTTGGTATCTCCGATGTTGGATGCAGATCCTGTCTCCCCATCCCCCTCCCCATTCAATGTGGGGTGTCTGTCAGGGGGTACCCACCCACTAAAGTGTCTGTCAGGGGGTACCACCCACTAGCTTTCATTACACCATAGGATTCCGGATGCAGTGCAATTATAGTACAAATTTTACTTGGTATCTCCAATATGGCATGCGATCCTGTCTCCCTCTCCCCACTTCATTGTGGGGCGTCTGTCAGGGGTAACCACCACCAAAATGTCTGTCATTATCACCACAGTATTCTAGGATGTGTGGTGCAATTGTAGTGTAAATTTTACTCGGTATCTCCTAAGTTGGATCTAGATCCAATTAATGCCCCCTTTTCAGTGTGTCTGTCAAGGGGAACCCACCCTCCAAAATGTCTGTCACTGCTCATTCTGTAATCAGTAGTGTCTGCAGATATATTATATAGTATCTCATATATTGGATCTAGACCCAAATTCTAACAAGCAATTAGTGGTGCTTGTTAAAGCCACCCATATATTTTCGGCAGACGGTCAGTTTCACTGTTTACAAGTCTACCCCTAAATACCAGTGGGGGTTACAGTCGGTATCTCGATCGTTGTATCTCAATGTACCGGGCAGCCGGTCTAGTGCCCCATACTCTAATTTACCTAGAATGATGGTCCCAGTGTCTAGACATATATTTTTGGGTACAAGAAATTCATTTATGTCATTCAAAAATCAGACAGACAGACAAAGCCTAAAACTTTATTATAGTAGATGTATATATATTATAACGAATTCCACTAATTCTGAAGAACTTCCATAATTCCTAAATGGAGCCAGAGTCTTTTCATTTGATCATTTCCACAATAGATGGTTATACAGTGGAATAAAATAATCAGCACGGCTTAACAAATCTATTATCACCACTTTCAATATACACAAAAGCCATTACCACCAGATCAGAATAAATAAGTACAACCACCACCACTGGATAATGAACTCAACCAAAATAAGGCATAAAAGCTCCAACGCAAGCTTTTCCTAGAATGAAAAACAGAATTGAAACTGAAGTAAATGCACCGTTACCAAGAGATGGCGTTAGGAGTTAAGCAATTTCACTATTACCAACAGATGGCATTAAGAATTTGTAATTTACATAAACCTTTAAAGTAAAGAAATTGGTTGGCTTCTGACAATATATATATATATTATATATATATATATAATATATTAGTATATATATATATATAATATATGTATATATATAACATATATATATATATATATATATAGATATATATATATATTATATATATATATATATATGTATATATATATATATATATATATATATATATATATATATATATATATATATATATATATATATATGGATATATATATATATATATATATATATATATACATATATCTATATATATAGTATATATATATCATGTATATATATATATATCTTATATCATATATATACTATATTATATATATATATATATATATATAGTATATATATATATATATATATATATATCTATATGTATATATATATATATATATATATATTGTCAGAAGCAACCAATTTCTTACTTTAAAGGTTTATGTAAATTACAAATTCTTAATGCCATCTGTTGGTTAATAGTGAAATTGCTTAACTCCTAACGCCATCTCTGTTTTCAAGAAAAGTGGACTCAACGGATCAAAACTGCATAGTATCTATGTAAAATCATGTAACTACTTGGTGTTGACCTATATTTTGCTTACTGGTGAGTTGGTGGAAATATATATATCTATCCATATAATATAGATATAATATATATATATATATATATATATATAGCTATATATATATCATATACCACCACAACTCACCAGTACGCAAAATATAGGTCAACACCAAGTAGTTTACATGATTTTACATAGATACTAGTGCAACGTTTGAGCTTCCACTTTCTTGAAAACAGTGCTGGCTTTATGGCACCACACGCAAGTTGTGATTGTTTCAATTACATCCGCTGTAATGTTGCGCCACCGATATCTTTGCATGATGCGGTCTATTACTTTATCCCTGCCCAGAGTATATAGAATAAGTTATTCTATATACTTTGTCCCTGCCAACATGTCCTCCCAAAGAGACAGCTTAGTCACTGTCACCACCAGCCCCACGGTGACTAGCCAGCGCAGTTTCGAGATGATTTAGGCGATCATCAATGACCCAAGGAAGCGTACATCTGCAATGATAGCTTAAAAAAAATATAAAAAAAAAAGACTAGAAAATGTTTTAAGTTCATGTAACTGGTCGCCCTGTTGCTGAATAGTCAAATTTTCCCAAGTACCGTAGAAATCAATAAAAACAAACAAACAAACTACTCACCAGTTAAATCTTTCCTTCTTGGCTTATGGACAAATTTTAGACAGTTGTCTAGGATGACGAAAGACCGACACTTTGTCCTAAAATTTGCTTTTCCCCCCTTGTCGTTTCTTAAATGTTCAGGGTACGTATTTGACACCAAAAACTCTTTTACTTCATTTCTTTCTAGAACGCCATAGCATCACTGCAACCAACTCAAGACATATTGACAGTGACACCCCCATCGATCTGTGCTTCTGAACAAACTTTGCCAAGTGGTAGCGACCCGTAGAAGCACGAACCAAGGTACCTTCATTCTACCAGTTGTTAGAGACAATGGTCCCGAGTTTGACAACAGCAAGTGATGATGTGGAGTTTATTCCCACTGGAATACCGTCCTACCTTAGGTCCTCTATCAGGAGATGAGGAACTTTCCTACATCAATGTCAATGCTCATTACAAAAAGCGTCCCCTTTTATTATTACTTTTCATCACGATTATTGTTTGTTTGTATGGTGTTTTTACGTTCCATGGAGCCAGTGAATGTTCAGCAACGGGACCAACGGCTTAACGTGACTTCCGAACCACGTCGAGAGTGAATTTCTATCACCAGAAAAACACATCTCTCACACCTCAATGGAATACCCGAGAATCAAACTCCCGGCAAACTAGGTGGCACGCCAACACCATACCAACCACGCCACAGAGGCGCTTTTCATCGCGATTACTACCAATTATTACATTGAGGCTGCTACAGTTAGGATGGACTCTCCACTACCTTCTCATGAGCGAGTAGCTGGTGCATTCAGTTTCCTTGGGTCATATATAGATGTTCTCTTGAAAGGCTTTTATTTCTTCGAAGAGGACTTAAAATGCAAGGTTACCTCTGGTTCCAGAGGCACTGCGATCTTCGTAGCCTAGTCGCTGGAGGATTGGGATGGCGAGGAGGTTGGGATGAGGTTGGCTTGTACATACCCACTGGTATTTCTAGTACGATACCCCGATCAAGTACAGGATACTCTCTCTCTCTCTCTCTTTTCACGTTCAGCTCCTGCTTCGAAATCATCAGCAATCAGTTGCACTTTTCCGCCAGGTAAACCGTCATATCAGTCTTTTTGTGCAGATAGATTACTCTCATTTCGAAAGCGGTTCTATCTCCCGTGGACAGGAACTATTGATCATTGCCTTATGCTCATATACCATTGCCTTTTTGTTATAGTGTGCTATAACATCGTTTATATATTTTTTACGAAGAATATGACTCGGTAAAGCGAAAACTAATCGCATAAGTACGTTTCAATTCCTGGTGATGCTGCCTAAAGTCAAAACTAATTTAAGTTTTTGAAAATGTACGGCTGTGCATAGTCTAATTTTTAGAAAATGAAAGTTTTTTTTATTCTAATTTAGTTTGGAAAATATAGATGAACACAGTTCTGACTGTATGCTTTCAATCAACACCGGAGGGAATATTTACGTGGAAATGTGCAATTGTTCTTCATTCCCCCAGTAGACAACATTCACAAATCTGAGTCACTCTGTGGCATAACTTTCCTGCAAATGGCTGCCTGCGGGAATTATATGGCACTCTCTAGTCTGGTCTCGTTACAGCCGTTCCCAAAGGCGAAAAAAGAGCTACAAAGTAGTAGGAGTACAGGCTCTGATCTAGCTCAAACTGATCTTGACAAGACGGGTGTGAAGTGTTCATTTGGCTAAAAGATTCCTTTTGTTTTTCGAGAGAGAGGGTAATGTGACGATAAGATCTTCTCTGGAATGCCAGTGAATATAATCTCGTGGTATTACTTTTTTTCATGACCGTATAATTGGCCCTTTGTTGCCACTTTTAGAAGTCCTCTGATCACATGACTGGTTTTACCCATATTGTCATTTTTTCCCCTTTTTCTTTCTTTCTTTTTTCCGTATAAAGCGAGCATCACTTCAGTGAATACTGTTGCATGAATCTGATATGATTGAATTATATTACGCTGTGAATTAAAATCAAGATTACATTCTGCCTGTGCGTTTTGTATTGCTTCTTCATTTAAACATTGAAAACCTAGTTTTGGTGTATATGAGTTCATAAAAATAAAGGTGTTCATTTATAAATGCCGAACAGAAATCAAACCACGGCGCCTCTTTCGTTTCCCTGATTGTCATAACTGAGTTCCCTAAGATCCTCTTTCTTTCCTTCTCTTTCTCCCTCTTTCGTCAAGCTGTTGTCTTTGTTTTCATTTCCGGGTGAGGCAACAACTGATGTTGTTATGAACATCAAAGGGAAGTTTGGTTCGCGTGAAAGGAGCTCCAGGTGGTTCCTCCCGTCTCAAAGGCCTTCACGGATTCTTCCTCTTTTCCATCTTCTTTCTTTTCCTTTATCTCTCCTGGAGGTTTATCTGGATTGTTATTGACAGCGCTTTATTGCGAAGAGCCTTTTATAAGTTTTGCCTCATTGTATTCATGTCTATTATCACTTTTATATTATTTTTGATGCCCTACCTTTAAATTAATTACCTAGATTCTAGATCATTCACTGAGAAGTTATTAAAGAAAGCTGTTTTAGATTAATTCTATTGAGATGACAATAGTTAAATAAGGTAATTATAGAGATAAAATGTACACTCTTCACCAGTATCATTCCCTTTCTGCTTCTTGTAAATAACGCCGGAGTCAGTTGTCTCATTCCGGAATAATACTTAAATCTTCCTTTTCGTCTAAGATTCATAAAATACTCCAGTTCTAGGCTGATGCTTTACCTGTCCTTGTGGTTTCCAGATGCAAGAGACGAAAAATCTTCTTTTGTGACGCTAACGGGAAAAGTATTGCAATCCAATTTCTCAGACAAGTATTGCAGCTGGCGTCACTAACAGAAAATTCTTGGCTACAGGCTACTGCTAATTAACTTTATTCCAGAGTAATAGGTTTATTACTACAGATATCAGTGGCCCTTAGATATGTTCCCTTCAGCTTGAATGCAAATGAATTTGTTTATATATGTACTTTTTCTTCGACATTTATTTCACTCTTAAATAGTCTGGGTTTATGTTAATGTTCCACCACGGTGACTGTCCATTACTCATTATTTTATAAAATTCTCTTAAGATTATGTGTATTGAGAAAAGCTATCGTAAGGACGTCTAAGATGTTTTAATTACCTAAAATCATCTGGAAAATAGTTACTGTTCTTCATAACCAGATAGAATTCTATTAAAATCTTCATATTTCTTTTTGAAAATGGCGAAAGAAGGATAAAGACCAGATATCGTATTTCCTTAATTCATAACATGACACTTCATAAAGTTCAGCTCAGGTGAGGAGTGTAGTTGAGTTTTTGCAGATGTCCTATTGTATTTTATACGGTTTTTTTTTTTTTGAGTTACATCAATGTAAGGTTGACAAAGGGAAAATGATATGTTTTATTTGTTCAAAAAGCAGGAAATCAAAGAGCATATTATCTCAAATTTTAAATATAGTTCTGAGAGGGAGAAATACTGCTGCGCTTTAAGCACGGATACGTTATAGACGACTGTCTTTGACGTGAACAAAAGGAAAGAAGCAAATAATGGACGTACATTGAAAATAACGTTCTTAAAATCATGTCTAAGAAAAGCCTATATCATTCGTTTTCTATTTCTTTGATGATTTATGTATGTAGTATAACATAAATAAAGTCAAGTCCAAAAGATCATAGGGTGAACCAAAGTAGATGAAGACGAGAAGAACTTTGCTCGTAATGTAGTTTTGGTTGCAACTGACGCCATACCTGGGGAGTCCTTTATGTGCATATTAGTGAAAGTTTCCCTCGATAGAAACAATAGAATTTTTTCCTGTGGACTTTTCAGTGTTCGTAAAACTAATTTCTTTCAAATCTCTATAAATAAAGCCGCTGTGATCCTTTCAAATTTCGAAGGTGTGTAATTAGAATTTTATTTACACTAAAGTTTACATCGGAAGGATTATATCATGTTCTTGACAAAGTCTGTCACACAGAAGTACATCTTATTCTTTTGTGGCGATTGTGTTGTTCACACAACTGGGTAAGAAGGCTCCTTTTTCACATCATCAATCTTAAAAGAGTTTAATCAAATAATGTTTTTCAATTTAATCTAAGACTTCGTTCTTACGCCATAATTGAAATAACTCGGCCATCAGGATGCCATTCTCTTATTTCTCTACATATGTTGTTTCGTGCATTACTCTCAAGAGTCTCTCAGATGCAAGTTTCTACCACTTTTTCACCACGATTCACATTCCAACAGGTATGCTTTAGAAACTTAAAATCAAGATTTAGCTGACTTTATGAATCTTTCATTTTATTTCCTTCCAGGATTGAAGATTCAATGGACAGATTCCCGTAGACAGGCGTTTCACTGTCTG
>NC_087208.1:88866972-88874472 GCF_015104395.2 Macrobrachium nipponense
CTAACAAATAGGAAGTGTAATTTCTGTTTGCCACCTGCCCTGATAGTAAAGAGGGACAGAGAAGAATGAAAGCACTTTGTTTAGAAATAAGGAAAGAGGTTCAAGCCTCTCCGCCTCGTCTTTTACCAGGTCAACACTTTTTGAATTTTATTATTATTTTTTTTTTTTTACTTTCCTAGATTCAAGCCGATGCGCCTAATTTTTTTTCCAGTTTTTTTTTTTTTTTGCATGATGTTGAAAGCTTTGAAGTGTAACCTATATTACTTCATAATTATTTGTAATAAAATATTGATCTTTCTTAGCTCCATGGCTCCCTGATTCTAATAAAAAGTGTTCTTTTGAACGATTTACCTTTCCATGTATCCCATCTAATTTCCCTATTCTCCATTTTTGTATTGTTCATTTTCATTGTCGGGTCTAGTCTGGTGCTATAGAATTACTTTTAAATGGGTATTGGCAAGAGCTATAAAAGTTATTTGTTAATCCCGTATAAGTCCGTTTTCTGTATACTGCCTTGGTGAACTCTGAATACTTTTATAACTCTTGCCAACACTCATTTAAACTCAACACCATCTATACGCTGATTAATAGAGCTCTCAAATATTTTTCCTCATGGCAAATATTTAATAACGAAATGACTTTCTTGATAAACTTTTTCAAAGCCAATTCATTTCCACAAGATATAGTACATAAACTCACTAACAAGGTACTTTACAAATTTTTGCATCCATTACCAACTACTTTTGATGTACCGAAGAAAATATTTTATGCTACTATTTCGTATTTGTCCGATTCAAAATTTATCTTAAACCTCACTCGTATAATAGAACAGGAAATTCCCTGTCTTAAAGTCAGGCTCGTGTCGAGTAATCCTCGCACGATTGGATCGTTTTTTAACTTTGAAAATCGCCTTCAGCCCTTCATGAGATCCAACGTTATTTATAAATTCACATGCCCTGGATGTCCGGGCTCTTACGTTGGAACGACACGGAGGTTGCTGAGGGTCAGATATTGTAGCCATTTAGGCTTTAGCTTCCGTACAGGCCAGAGGATAAAACAACCAGAATTTTCCAATATCAGAAAACCCCTCTATAATATGCAAGACTGAAATTCAAAAAGAACACTTTACAATAATTGATTATGATAAACATCCTGACCAACCAACAAAGCAGGAGTCGTTATACATTAAAAGACTGGTGCTCTCATTAAACGGTAATTTGTCCTCGTCACCTTTGTACCTGGCATAGTTGTCGTCGCTTCTCTCTGCCAACTGTAACTCATTACATCTTCACTGCTGATCATGGACGGTTGGTATTTTTAGTAATCCCTCTTTTTATTTACTGCTCTTTTTAATCTTTTTTTAGACTATACTTGTTTAAATTGTGAATTCCTTGTAATATTATATGATTGTCTATATGTCTTTGTATCTTATTCACAGACTGATAATGCACAGAGATGTATGTGTGAAACGTATCATATGCAATAAACTTGGCCTTTTAAATCTCTTATCATGGACTCCTTCTGGACACTATTAATAATATATATATATTAGTATATTAATATATAATATATATATATATATATCTATATATATAAATATAATATTATATATACAGACCAAACACACGAGCACACACACACACACACCATATAGAATATATATATAATATATCTCATATATATATAAATACTAATTATATATATATATATATATATATAGACCACAGACACACGCACACACGCACACACACTACACCCACACACCACACACACATATATACTATATATGTAATATATAATCTTATTAATATGTATATATATCTATATATATATATATATATACTATCTATACATATACATATACATATATATCTATATGTGAGTGTGTGTGTGTGTAATACTTCAATATATGTATATAATATTTAGAATACATTAGCAACTCGCTTAAAAATCACTTTGAAATCTGAGAATGAAATTTGATTCTGGTAAAATCCAGTTTGCTGAGCAGCCGGAGATTTCATGACGCCAGAAAGGGCGACACTGACAAAACGATGTCTTCTCTTCCGATATCGGTTACTGTGAAGGATGCGACAATGTACCCAGTTCCTCTGCTTCGGCGCCTGGTTCTCATCCTCAATGCTTAAAATGACCATCAGCAATTGAACAGGTGGATTTTATGCGTAAGAACGACAGAAACCCCATTCAAAAACGTTAGATGTCAAACGTTATTTTTTTCACATTCTATTCACGTGCATTTTAGCTGTATACTATACAGTGCATCAGTTACCGTAGTTTTTTCTGTTTGCTTCATCTTCTACCTAAAAATTTTTGATGTTTTATTTCTGTTTTTAGTGCTATTCATCATTCATCTTTAAGCTTGTGTTTCTGTAAATCGAAAATCCTGAAAAGAAAAACCTTGATATAGTTATAGGAATCATTATACAGCTGGGGGTATTGTTCCAGCCCCTACATCTGTAAATAATGTACATTTCAGAGATATTTTGAATTTAATTTTTTTGTATCAAATCGTCAGATTTCTATTTCAAAGTTAAATGTATCAAGTTTTTTTCTGTATTCAGTGGTAAAATTTACATTTTACAGTTAAATTATATTGGGATATTTGGTTAGACAACCACATATCCGAAAACTTTAAAAAAGTTAACTTAATCTTGAAATGAAGCCCATATCGACCTCTATAACACATAATGCATTGGATATATTTCTCACATATTCGGCTTTGGCCTTTGGTCCTTGTTGGGATGGTTGCAGAACACGCTAACTTGCTTAATTTCTGGCAATATGCGGTAGAAAGCTGCAGGCCTTTAAACTTTCTCCGCCCAGGTTGTAACCCACGACAATCAAATAACTACCGGTAGAATGACAATTAGTTTATAATGAAACATACCCATATAACCAGATAAAGTATTTAGTATATGATATATATATATATATATATATATATATTATATATATATATATATATATATATATATATATATATATATATATATATATATATATATATATATATATATATTATATATATTAGTGTGTGTGTGTAGAGAGAGAGAGAGTGGGAGTGTTTTGTCACCTACCAACATGCGACTCTTTTTACAGACAACTTAAACCGCAAATATTCGGGAATAGTGGATTCGCCACCTCTGGAAGAACCTCCCCTAAAGGAAATCCTATAGTGGAGCTGCCTCTGTTGGATTCAAACTTACGGTTTTCGCATTCGTTACCGAGATGAATAATGAATTTGAAGGGCAAAACTAGATAACTTTATTTTGCAGTTATTTCATGAAAGTTTTTTGTCCTTTTTTACCGAAATTTGCATGCTCGTTCGGTTTCCAGCACAGAGCTTAACACGATCAAGGTTCTGAAAAGGTACGCAAGGGTTACTTGAATGAATCCATCAGCCCTCTTATGAATACGAACTTTGCATCTGCCGGCGTCATCTGTATTCCGTTCTCACCAAGCGCCCGTATGAAAGCGTCAAAGCAATACCTATTTTGATAAAATGTCACGTCCAATTGAACAGATTGGAATGGCGAGCTCCATGTGTCAATCACCTATGCTCTTTCATACATACATACATATCATACATACATACATACATATATATATATATATATATATATATATATATATATATATATATATATATGGTAACTTCAGTCAGACATGTGTGTAATTGTAATAACCACAATGCCTCTTCTCGATTTTTTAACAGCTACATATGTCGGAATGTCAGAAATTGAAACATTAAGCGGGCATCGTGGCTATTCCTAACCTATCTATATATCTATCTATATATATATATATATATCTATATATATATATTATATATATATATATATATATATATATCTATATATATATATATATATATATATATATAATATATATATATATATCTGTCAGTTTCTGTCTGCTTGTTTGTTTGCTATGCACGCCCAGACTATGGTAGCTAGGGCTACCAAATTTTTACCAAAGACTCCCCTCACCCCAAGGAAGACTATTGTCAAAATCGGGAATTCGAGGGCTGTTTCTAAGGGGGACATAACCCCTCTTTCATATCCCATCTTTTTTTACTACTTTCGGAGTTGACATCTATGTAGAGGTGTTTCTGTGGGCACAAACAGGCTCATCGCAATATGGGCGCCATAAGACACCCTCAGTAGTAAGAGAGTCAACCCCTTGGAATTGGGGCCAGAGGGTTTCCCGCAATATTAGTGGTAGGAGGCTTACGCCCTTTCGAATTACCGATCAGGGAGAAAGGGATCGTGGCCTGCTTACACCCACCTTGATAGTAGGGCCCCCAGTGGGAATTAGGGCCCAGAAAGTCAAAGATGGGCCTATTGCATTCAAATTTGATACCATAAGTTAACCTAAATGACTACAAACATATTGAAGATCAATATCAGAGTTTAACTATAGGCTGAGTTTTTATCAAGGGCCGCTTAAGGGGACCTTGCATGAAAACCTTTCCAGAGCAACCTGTCGCAACATGTTTGCGCCTGCCGTCGGCCGGTGGTGCCTCACTTAGTTGGTCAGTGACGCAGTAGCATGGCTGGGGATAGATGTAGGTCCAGGACATTTAGAAGTGAATGTGATATCGATAACACATCCGAAATCCTATGTATGCATATGTATATATACATATATATGCATATTATGTATTATTCTCAATACAAAGGTGATAGTATCACAAGACCCTTTTTATGTAGTTCTTAGCATTGCATTAATAATTTCACTGTTATTGTATGATAAAGGTTTGTCATGGAATGTTACTGAAAAAATTTACCAATTTATTGATTTGTATAATATTGTAAATTTGGGCACATACGATATTGCAGATTGCATTTTAATCAACCTGTGTCGGATAAGAAAAGGAAGAGCTACTTTTGCATTTTGTTAAGAAAATAACGTATTGTGCAATGCATGTTTTGACTAGTGTTTAAGGCATCTGACTAATTTATTTTCATTCGAAAATTTAGTATGAAGGTATTGCATGTAAAGATCTCTGTTATAGGTCTTTTGCAAGACCTATAACTGATTTGGGCCCACTTCCCCATAGAATAAACAAGATAACGGGTTCATTTCTGTAAACCTTGTACAGCAACAGTCACACTGATACTGCTGTGCCGATCAAATTATGAACTTTTTCACATAGGTTAATTAAATTTCAATAACTGATGAGATTTCACGGAGTATTTTAAACTCATCTAGACCTAAGAATTCGCGAATGATATTTCTATTTGAAATGCTGTGCAACAAGGGCGCTATCTGGGGAGCGTTACTTTAGGGTATTTTTTTCATGCAATGCAGTCAAATATTTCAACTAAAAATAATGAGATATATCTTACGGAGAATCAGCCAAAAAAGACAAAAGAAGAAATTTAATTAGAAATTCATCGATGGGAATTTAATAACATTTATTACGAGCAAACCATAATAACAGCATTTCAAGCATTTTTCATAACGGAAAAGAGCACTCGTTAAAAGTCATATGATCCCCAAGAGGAACTGAATAATTGGCATAACTCCTTATGCAAATGTTATTTTCCTTCTATTGAAACTTTGACTAAATATGTAAGCAGAGCAGATAATTGGATGAGTCAATTCCGAGAACTGAATACAGGTTATTGCTTCTAATCTACGTGTATTGTGCGTGGAACGAGAGTTACCTTGAGTTTTTACTTTAAATAGCAAAATTATTTCCTGGAATTAATCCGCGAGAACCTCAAGAATTTGTTCGATGTATTTGTTTTGTATCCACTTATTTAATCTTTTTAATTAAAACTCAACTGTTGGTTAGGAAAATAAGGTTGCCCATTCTGTAAAGATTTGAATGCTGATGATGTAATCTTGCCAAGTAAACGAACTTGTATAGCAATGTGTAATCAGTAAGATGGGATTTACAGGTTCAGCTTTAGTGTTAGGCAGACCAAGTTTTTGAATTATAAAAAGCATTAATTGAAGTGAGCATCAAAGCTGTATTTCCTTGTTAAAATACAGATTGATATTTAGGATACGTTAGTATTAATGTCCGAACTTTAAAGTTCCCCTACTTACGGATGCTTTTATAACAAGAATTCATGACCGGGTACAATTACAGTGTAAAATTTCACTTTAATTGCACCGGGTTTTAGATGCAGATGAATTACAATTCAGTTCTGAGATATGGTGCAAGGATTGTCGATACTTGAATGACAGGAGGTAGGAAATGCATTAGAGATAGTGCAACACAGAAACATCCCTTGTCATAATGAAATGTGTAGTTTTAAATACTGGCACAATAATGATACCGAAATTTAGGTCTTTTATTCAGAATATAGTTTTAGTGGTTCTGGACCTCAGCAGTTTTGGCTTCTCTCTACAACACACAGACATTGGAAAGGAGTCTGGCCTAAACTCTTGACTAAAACTTCGTTAAGAACACTTGGTCCAAACTTAGTTTAAACATTTGTTTCAAAGTTGGTTTAAGACTAATCTCATGTTAGATTGCCGTCCACGAATGTACATCATATATATTTAAGCTGATGTTTTTATTAGATTTTAATCATAATCTAGAAGTTCGGAGGATGGCCTTCTTGTCTACTCTGTTGGAAATAATGATAGATATAAAGGCACCAGGATTATTCAACCAGAAAAAAAAATGCTGTTCTCCGTCATTCCTTGACAAAAATATTCCAAAAAGTCCTTGGAAATGTAACCGGTGAGGAAACCTTTCTATCTCGTCTTGGATCTAACTGGTGCTCATTTGAATTATTCAGCTTTATCAATTTGAATCAAGCATCAATTTAAGAACCTCTTTCTTTGGGAATTTTATGTTTTAGGTTGTACAGTGAATATTTGAATATTCCCCCTTTTTTGACATAATTCATTGTTAACATTGAAAGAGAAAATATGAATATTAACTATTTTAATTATCCTATAATTGCACAGGTCTTTTGTTGATACGTTGAGATACTGATTTATTTACAATGAGCAAATACTAGTTCATTATGCTTCCCTCTTGACCAGCTAATCTATATACTATATATGTATATGTATATATAACATATATATATATATATATATATATATATATATAATATATATATATATATATATATATATATATATATATATATATATATATATATATATATATATGTATATATACTATATACTATATAGTATATGATGATATATATATCATATATGTATATATATATGATATATATATAATATGTATATATATATTCATATACATATATATATATATATATATATATAAATATAGTATATATACATATATATATATATATATATATATATATATATATATATATATATATATATATATATATATATATATATATATATATATATATATATATATATATATATATATATATATATATATATATACATATATGTATATATGAATATATATGTGTTGGTATATATAGTGTATATGTATATGTTTCTATATATATATATATATATACC
>NC_087208.1:88879472-88886972 GCF_015104395.2 Macrobrachium nipponense
TGAATTTTCTCAATTTTTACCCTTGCATGCACTTCTGTAGTATTATTTTCGTTGCATATGTCAAAATTGTACAGGCTCAACCTTCCTTTTTCAGATAGTATGCTTCAGAAAAATTCTCTCCACTTCATGATGCATTGACCTTAATTTCAGTACTTAGTTTGTGTTCCTTCATTTTTGCTCTCAGATATATTCACTTCTGAATGGTGGCAACCTTGCACAACTTGGAGCTTCACGTAGCCTGCGGATTTTCCAGTCCATAAATGCTTTTCCTGTTGTTACAACCTGCTCATCACTTTCCATCATCTACACTGCAGTACAATGTGCATAAATGAACTTTTATGTACATCAAGCATGGACATGAGGGGGGTTTAAAAAATAAATGTCTATACTGTGAAAATATCTTACATCAGCCTCAATTGCTAAATAATACTAATGATAATATGAAGCTGCGATATCAATAGTCTTACTTACCGCAGACTTATAGTAAAAGGACAAGTGGGAGGGTTAATAAGAGCGAGAATACTAAACAAAAAATATATTGTAAGAAAAATAAACCCATTTTCAACATTATTATAAATGTCTTTAGATAATTATATAAGCATCTTCCTACGCACATGGATGCTAGTAGGTGACACTTACACGAGTGTTAGTAAATAAAAACTATAATCTGAAGATCACAAAAATAATAAGTGAGAAGTGCATACGCAGTTCTAGCAGATATAAAGGTAGTTTTCACAGTGGATGAAGAAATGGTGATAATAAACAGTATCCATCTAACATATTTCACAGTCATCCCATACCCAGGAATATAGGAAGCATCACAGAATACATTACTATAAATGTCTGTAAATAATTATATAAGCAGCTTCCTACGCACATGACATGGATGCTAGTAGGTAATACATACACGAGTCCTAATAAATAAAATAAAAAACTACAATCTGAAGATCACAGAAATAATAAGTGAGAAGTGCATAGGCAGTTCTAGCAAATATAAAGGTAGTTTTCACAGTGGATGAAGAAATGGTTATAATAAATAGTATCCATCTATGAATAATATTGATTTATATAGCAAAATATGTATACAGCTATCGTAAAAACGGATATACATTAAATTTCATGTTGACATAACATATTAAAGATAAAAAGTTAAAACCAGCGAATGTCTGGGAGAAGAATGAGCATAGCAAGTAAGTAGTACGTAAGGCAAAAGCACTACCACGCAACTGAGAACGAGATGGGCTGTATGCAGTCTCCAAAACAAAAAATACCTACGCGCGGAAGGTATTTCAGGTGGGAGGCGGCATGTACTTATATCTCTTGTGGTGGCGGGGTTGTTTGGGGCTTCACTCCCTGTCCTGGGATTGAGAGGTCGATGGTTCGCGTCTGTCGATCGCCAATTCTATTATCGCTTAATAAATTCCCCTCGGTTAAACATATATGAAAATATATTAATTCCGAGGTAGAGCGAATTAGATATTAAAGGACATTTGTAGTTCGATATATGTATATGATTCACGGTAATGTGATAGACTTATATATATATATATATATATATATATATATATTATATATATATATATATATATATATATATATATATATATATATATATATATATGGCATAACGCTTCTCTCCTCATTCTACAATGTCTGTTGCACTTGTGGTAACTTAAACTGCTTCAGTAACAAATGATGTTACTAATAGCAATTTATACTATAGCAAGTTAGAAAAGACAAATTGCTGTTTATCACAGATCCGGCAATAAACGAAGATGGGGATCAGGAAGTGAAGCAAATTTTGTGTAGTTCAGTTCAGTTCACTATAACGAATCCAGGTAGTAAAGTCACAGATAAAAACGTCCCAAAAAAGCTCATAATTATTTTTATGGCATAAAAGTTCAGTTTTCTGTGAAAATTCATTATAGCAAATTAAGCAAACGTTTTGTATGCATATTTTTTCTGTGCTCTGATATCTAAAACAAATAAATACATAGAATTGAATAAGATAATAGGATTACATCCTAGGTAAATAATATTCATGAAGTGAGCAAATAATATTGCAATGATATACGTAGATGATAATTACTGTAAATGAAAGATGAATCCTTGCTCGGTTCCTAAACAAATACCAATAAAATAGAAAGCATATATTTTTGTGGAGGATACCTCAGAAGTACGTATGGAATAAAGCCACCTGTACTGAAAGTATCAGTGAAGTATATTGTCATGTGAACGATTATTATTTTTCATTATTTCAGGGAGTATAGATAAACACAGCGAAAGTAAACTACAATTATTTATTGTTTGTTCCCTACTTGACCTAGCAGAATGGCAGAGTGGATTAGATTATCCAGTTGGCCGATTATAGAGAGCAATTATAGGCTTATAAGATCACCGCATTTTGTAAACCCCTTGTGAATATGCTCGCTGTAGATGAAACCCTTTCTGCTGTCCGTTGCCGAATTTATGAAAACAATAAGTGACGACAGCTCGATCCGCATAACCCTACATTTAGGCTGAATATACAGTAGAATAGTGTACTTCCATGCTTCCAGGAATTTCACACCATTTCTGCTAGAATAAGTTTAGCTTTGTTTTGAATTAAATGATTATATGGAATTTACTTGTAAATTGTTTGTCAATGACCAAAATATAACTGTCTTGCCTTAGTTATGTTAAAATCATTATTATTATTTAGATTATCAAAATCCATATATATATATATGTATATATATATATATATATATATATATATATATATATATATAATGTCTATAAATACAAGCCATGTATTGCTACCTATTGTATGTGATTGGGTTTTGAATTAAACCGCAATTTGATGTTACCATAACCGAAGCTATTATTGGTGAATTGTTTATGTCGGAACTGCACTTCTTCCGTAGCAAACGATGTTACTACCATAGCCCAGTTAGAAGAGACACATTGCTGTTTATCACAGATAAGCCAGTAAACAAAAGATGGCGAACAGGAAGTCGAGCATTTTTTGTGTAGTTAAGTTCCGTATAACGAAGTGAACGGTAAAATATTCAAAATTTCGTATAAGTGAATTTACAGAAGGAACCTTTGAATGTATAACATATTATCAAAGGTAAGTAAACGTGTTATATACAATGTATTTGCGTGTACTATGTGTACTATGTATATATATATATATATATATATATAGTATATTTATATATAATATCTATATATACTATCTTATATAATATATATATATATCCATCTATCTATCCTATATATCTATCTATCTATCTATTATGTGATTATATATAATATATAGATAAATATATATATATTATATATATATATATAAATAAATAAATAAATAAAGGGGGAAAATATATATATACCATTTTATTATATAATCTATTGATAATATATATATATATATAAATATATCATATATTTATTATATATATATTATTATAATATATATATATTCGAGACACATATATTATATAGCTATTCTATCTATCGCATATAATATATTATAATATTATATACTAATTTTATATATAATCTATATATATATATAGATATTATATTATATATTATATACATATATCTATATAGATATCTATATATATATATAATTATATATAGAATAGATATATATATATAGATACACATATATATATATCTATCTACCTATCTATATATATATCTATATATATATATATATATTATTATATATATTTATTTTATATATATATATATATATATATATAGTATATATAGTATATATATATAGATCTATATATCATATATATATATATATATATATATATATATATATATATATATATATAACTAATATATATATATATATATATATATATATATATCTAATTTGTATATATATATATATATATATATATATATATATATATATAATCTATATATATATATATATATATATATATATATATATATATATATATATATATAATATACTATATATATATATATCTATATATATATATATATATATATATATATATTTTATTTATATATATATATATATATATATTATATATATATAGATATATATAGCTATATATATATATATCATTTGTATATATATATATATATATATATATATATATATATATATATATATATATATATAATAACTATATATAGATATATATATATATATTATATATATATATATATATATATATATATCTATATATAATATATATATATTTATATATTTTATTATATATATTATAAATACATATATATATATATATATAATATATAATTAATAATATATTATAAATATATTTATATATTTAACACATTCCTGTGTAAAATTAGAAAGTTCCCCCTCCCCTATAGCGAATCCCATAACGATCAACTTCCCCTATTCCATGGCAATGAGAAAAACGAGTGAGGACCAAAGTGCTGATTCTCATTAAGATTCCCATCACAGGTGAATTATAAGAGGGGAGAGAGTGTTCGATGGCCCGGGCTTTTATTTTGATTCGATGGCGTCGCGCGTTGGGTGTTTGTTGATATGAAGCCTTATGTAAGTAATGCACCCCTGATCAGTCTCATTAAGATTTTTCCTGTGTCATCCAGGCTTCTTTTGTTCTACACCCTTTTGAGTTTGCTTTGTCTGACAATGATTGTTTTCCCTTCTAGGGAAAATTTTTCACTCTGGGCTCAGGTATTCCTGATATCATTAGACGCAATCCTTATGGTCTGGTCTTTGTTCCCCTTTCCGGATCGTCATGTTTATCTTATTAGTTTAGGGTTGCAACGATTAGTCTAATGTTCCCGTCTGCATTGGTAACTTTTTATAATCTTTGATATGAAATCTGTAAGGTAGATTCTTGAGTTGATGATATATTACTTCCATTTGGTTTAGAATTCATAAATTATTTTATATGTTTCATTATATTCCCTTCATTCCTTGATTTATGAAAGGTTTCTTGTAAGTTGATTATACAAGAATATAGAAATGAAATAGTTACAAATAATTGTGTTCATACCATTTGAATTGCATTTACTATTCCTTTTGAACGTGCCCCTTTATTGTCCTTAGCTTTCATTCAGAACATCCAGGGGAAATAATCGAAGAACAAAGGAATAACTTAAAACATTTGAAATTAGACTTAATTGGGAAGCACAGAGGACCTAAATTAGAACTAAGGTTTATCACAACTCTGCACACACTCTCTCTCTCTCTCTCTCTCTCTCTCTCTCTCTCTCTCTCTCTCTCTCTCTCTCTCTCTCTGTTCTTTTGTGAAACGAATCAAAGTTTTCTAGGATTTTCGTTAAATGAACTGCTTTAAAATTTGTTACTTCATATGTAACGGAATTAAATGGTTTCCATTTGTGCATTTTTGTTATTATTTTGTGAAAATGCAATGATGATATCCTTTTGAGATTTAGGTTGGTTTTCCTTTTATGCGCTTATATTGTTATTTTCATTGTGCCTTTTTTATACCATTATCACCATAACTATTTTTAATATTCATGTATGCAGTTGCCATTTCAAGCGCCAACTAGTAACGCCAAACTGTTCCAGCACTGTCGCCTAATTGAGTACTGAATCCTTTTGAGCTTATGTGACAAGATTCCTTGATGCGCGGAAACAATGATTACTCATTTCAGCATGGGAGAGAGAGAGAGAGAGAGAGAGAGAGAGAGAGAGAGAGAGAGAGAGAGAGAGAGAGAATAGTAAAAAAAAAAAAAAAAAACTGTCTTTAACCGCAGAATGCTAGTAATACTCTTGTGTTTACAGGATCGAATCTAACTTTGATATATGAAAACTAATAATCCATTAAATAGATAATTGATTAATAAAGCATGTGAAAATTAAGTCAAGGTTACATCATAAATATAACACCGCTCTATCTAAGCAGGGGGAAACATATACAAGAAACTTTCCTTGCCAAGATCATTGCAAGAAGGCAAATGTGACTGATTAATAGTCTCGGTGAACAGGAACAAAATATTGTTTTTCTTCGGAGCTGAAGTTGTGCAGGTGTGCGGCCATTATAGGAGATTATCGGAATTCCATATTTCATCATTTTGAAGAGAAAATAAACAGAATTTAAAGGCCTCAAATTCTTAAGAATATCCCTCAGTAACTTCGTTTTCTTTTATTCCTCTTGCTGTCGTTATTCTTATTCTCCGGCATTCGGGCATCTATGTATGCAATAGAAGGATTCCTATGGAATAAAAATAAGTAGTGATGGTTTATTAACAATATAATATGCATTATCACTCCAGGTCCAAATATTTCCCATAAAAGAACCGTTGACCTTCCGACATCTTGAGTGTCTTCCGTCCAACCTTTCTTATGTGGACCCTTATTGCGGTTGTAGTACTCTGTTTGTCTTATCATCTTGCAATTAATTCTGTTAACCTCTCCTCCGGCTACTCTGAGCCTGCAGATTATCTGCAAACACATTTCCCTTCACCTTACAACAATAACAATATTTTTTCATTCGCTTTCATTTTGAAAAAGAGAATAATCTTTGCTATTGAAATAAAAACTTTATTGCTGATTCTTCAGGGTCTCGGCACTCTCACTCGTTAAGCCTCGTTAAGCAAAAAAAGGGATTCTCTGGAACGGATATTTTTTATTAGCTCATAGTCATGAATCTTATCAGATATTTTATCCACATTATGTGTATATGATGTTCTCTCTCGCTCAGTATTGTTTACGACCCCGAAAGAGAAGAGAGAGAGAGAGAGAGAGAGAGAGAGAAGGATGTCTCAACCATAATTTCATCTGTCCCTCCTGGAAATGCTGTCTTCCTGTTTCCAATGTTGTCGAGTCTGTCAGACACTTCCAGACCCTTTCTTCCTCCGTGCTGGAATTCTACGAGCAGTTGAGTGACTGTCGTAATATTTGTTGTTTTAAGTAACTAAAGAGAATGAAAAAGTTCCACATAGCTATGAGTTATGTTTGATTTATATATTTCACAAAACATTGAGCGCTTGCCGTTGATCATCAGGCTGCGGGAACTGTATTATTACTTGAAGAAAATAGAATTAAACAAGGTGTTCGTTGGAGCTTCAATATGAATTATGTTGAATGTTTCTCAGAACAGTAAATTGTTGATTATTTGCATATATACATATATTATGTGTGTGTATATATATATATATATATATATATATATATATATATATATATATATATATATATATATATATATATATATATATTATATATATATATATATATATATATATATATATATATATATATATATATATATATATATTGTATTTGTGTGTGTGCGTTTGTGTATATGTATTATATACCCACAATGAGAATAGCTGTTCGAAATACAGAACTTGAATTCAACAGGCTTAATAACTGTCGACTTTTCATGATATCCGGGTGGTCAGATTCTCTATCGTTGTTTCTAAACGTGATCTTGGTTGGAATTCTGGTTGGTGCAGAAGACCTCTATATATATATATATATATATATATATATATATATAT
>NC_087208.1:88891972-88917028 GCF_015104395.2 Macrobrachium nipponense
TGTACTGAGCGAGTGAACATTATTCCAAATGTAGCCGCTGGAATTCCTAGACAAGGCAAAAGGCTGAGATGGAAAGTCATAATGTGCTTCACTTGATGTGTTTAATCTTTTCACGTTATCTTTTCCCATGATATAACCCGTAGTTTTGGTACTCCAATTAGAAGGCAGTTCAGACCACTGGAATATCTCCTCTAACAATCCGTCTAAGACGGAAGAAGTCTTGTAAGAAGGCGTTGCTTCCTCAGTGCTGTCCTGATTTTTACTTCTCCCTTCCTCAAAGAGAATGAAATTGGTGTATTTGTCGTAGCTGTTGATGACGCCATTCCTTTGAACGTGCCAAGTGGTGGACCCGCCACTGTCCTTTTGTGTGGTGTGTAGGGTTTCATTCTCACTCATCTTACCGCTTTCGCTGGATTTGAATTCCAATTGACCCATTCCAGATCCGTCGGTACTGGACAGCGTGATGAGAGTAGCGTTCATCAGTAATACCTTACTGTTTATCTTCTTTGTCCACTGTGCCATTTTCTTGTCTCCGGTTAATTGAACGTTGTAGTATGTTGGGACTATAAGAATAATGTTATCTGATGTCACATTGAACTTCTCAATGGTATACGCAGAAACGCTGGCATTATTGCCATCAACTTCCCATAAAGAATATCCGAATCGATTCCAATTGCCAAAGGCAGAGCCGTTAAAGGCTCCTGTCTCATTCGAACGAACGTCGTAGTGGGACATGTCATTGTTCTGCAGCCATTCCGCTATGTTGAGTTCGTTCCCCAGGTTTTGCCAGTCCTAGTCGAAGAGGAGATATAGATCGTTGTAAAAAATGAAATAAATTGGCTCTAAATTTGTTTAGATATAAGTTTGACTGTGTTGGGATTATAACCGTTAATTTGTCGATGTTTCACAATCACGTATATAATGAAAATCGCCCTTTTTCTAAAATTATTTGTGTTCATTGCTAGATCACCTGAAATCGGCAAAAATTTGACTTTTAAAAATTCTACAGGTATTGAGTTCAGAGATGAGTTATAAATACTTTCAAATAAAATTTTCATATCTAAGTTCTCCATTGGCTTCACACGTATGCTGTCCATGTACATAATTATTTTTTGTTTTCTTCGTTGATATTCTGTCCTTTTTTTTTTCTTTTTGGAGCGGAGGGGGGAGTAGGGAGGGAGACATGTTTAAACCTTGTTTTAGATTGTTATTATTTTTTTTTTTCACTATCAGTAAGTTGCCTTTACATTAATCTTTTTCTGGTAGCTTGTATTGCTGACATCCTCATGACAAGGTCAGCCATCGGAATGGCACATCTCTGAGGTGGGAGAGATATTCTGAGCTCACTAAGTATAGAAGTAGACAAAGTATGCGAAATAATAAAGACGTCTCGAGCAAAATGGAACAAATAAAAATCATCTATGATGCATGAACCTGAACCGCCTTATGTTCAAAAAAAAAGTAAAATTTACCAACAAACTGAATATGTAAATAGCTGTTACTATGTGGTCGCAAGCATTCTACTATATAATGGCAGTCGTATTTTTATATCTCCAAATGGTCTTCATTGAATAAGATGAACATTTAAAGAAAACTTGTATCAATACCGGTATATATTAAGAGAACTCGCGGGCATTTTAGTGATTTTACCTTGAGGTACAGACTAGCTTCATCGTGGACTGGATTGTCTGCATAACCTGAAAATGAGGAAAAATAGTGTTTATAAATATTATTTTGATTAGTTGACGGTCAAGTGACCGGAAACAGGGAAATTTTATATAATATCTATATAATATAGTTTTGTAAACTATATATATACACACGCACACATACGCGCGCGCACACGCACACACACACACACACACACACACACACACACATATATATATATATATATATATATATATATATATATATAATATCTACATAAATTATATCTATAAATATATATATATATATATATATATATATATATATATATATATATATATATATATATATAAATACCTAAAATATATCTATCATCTATCATATCTATATCTATATATATATCTATATATACTATATATATATATATATATATATATATATATATAGATATAGATATAGATATAGATAGATAGATAGATAGATAGACATATAGATATATATATAAACTAGCTGACAAACCCAGCCCTGCCCAGGAAAACTCGTGAATGACAACTGATCAACTCTTTCTCTCTCTCTCTCTCTCTCTCTCTCTCTCTCTCTCTCTCCTGTTAAGATAGTTGCTTCAGGTACATTTACCCAGCATTTTTGACATTTTATATATCACCACTTCTCACCCCCATTCCTATGGATTAGACACATATGAATCATTTTTCACATTTTATTTTTTACCCCTTCTCATCGGCCATACCCCCCGCCCCCCCCCACAAACCACCCTCCACCATTTCCAATCAAGTGTGAACGTTGACTTGAAGGGCATCGCGAGTGTCACTATTCATCTCAGCGATCTTGAAAACTATGGATTAGACACTAATATCTGCCATTTTTCAGTTATGTTTACATGTCATCCCTTTCCCACTCACCTTTCTCACCCCTCTCCCCACTGGGGCTGAATTGAAATTGAAAGGTATGGGAGTGTCAACATTCACCTTAGCGACCTCAAAAACTATGGCTGAGACACTGATTTCTGTCATTTCCAGTTATTTTTACATGTCGTGCCCTTCCCATCCCTTCTTACCACCACTTACTTTCGCAGCTGAACCTGGACTTAAAGGGCATCGGGAGTGTCGCTATCCATCTCAGAGACCTCAAAAACTATGGATTAGACACTAGTATCTGTCGTTTTCAGTTATTATTACAGATGTGGTTTTTAAGCAAAACATAAATGAAAACATATTATTGCAAATT
Source organism: Macrobrachium nipponense (assembly GCF_015104395.2). Lineage (NCBI taxonomy): Eukaryota > Metazoa > Arthropoda > Malacostraca > Decapoda > Palaemonidae > Macrobrachium > Macrobrachium nipponense. The sequence goes on from NC_087208.1 coordinate 88,894,868, forward strand.
ATTCGAGTAAATAATAATTCCTTTAAATAGCAGTATTGATCAAAATGCCATTTGAGTTATGATTAAGCCAAATTCCAAATCACATTTACAGTATTAAAAATTATTTGGGAATCAAACAGGGAAATTGTAATGACTCTTTGAGGAAAATAAAAATAAAACTAGGAAAGAACATTGAACTCGAGGCCAGCAATTATCCTGTCAATTTACACCTAAGAAATTGGACGTACTGTTGACCAGTAGTTTGCCCAGTGCAATGATATAAAGTAGTTCAGTTTATTGATAGCTGCAATAGCATTATATATGATAACAAAAACCAAACCTCATAATTATAATTTAAGTTCTAAATAGATGAATAAATTTACACTGTTCAAAAATCAGTTTATGAAAACTTAAAATGGGATATAGGGCAATTATGTTTAATCTGCTTATTCACGAGGAATTTTCGTACAGAATTATACGGTGTCTCCTATTTATTATCTGTATACCAAAGTGTTACTTAGTTAGCTACGGTGTTTGATTCTTATCAATGATTGTCTGATAAACGTTTCCACTTAGACAAAAAGATGTTCTTTTCCCAGAGGTGCAAGCTAGTTCCCAATAAATTTCAAGTATTTTTCCCAAATATCTGAAAAGCATTCAGACGTAACTCAGTTACTCCTTTCATATTTTATGTTTTTTTTTCGTCCTTTTCCGGATATCATCTACTCATTGCGGCAACTGAGGTAAGCAAAAGTGTATCAAATTCCTCCATAATAACAATTGGTTTTTTCATTCCAATGAAATTTATTTTGTCTTCAAACTGCTACCTCCTTTGCTTCACCCAGGTTGTGATTCACTTTTTCCCAGTGTTGCACTTACACTTATTACAGAAGCATTTGCAATTCAATTCAAATGTACAATGCAGTCTACATAGGTAAAATAGAAATGTAAATTTTCCTTATGCGGAATACAATTAAGTGCTATATATAATGAATAAAAATTATATATATATATATATATATATATATGTTTATATATATATATATATATATATATATATATATATATATATATATTTTATATGTGTATACACACACACACATTATATATATATATATATATATATATATAATATATATAAATATTATATATATATATTATATATAAATATAAATATAAATTACTTCCAAATCATCAAGTTTATTCTTTAGATACTGAACAGAGAGGGGTAAATACATGCATCATTGAAACTTTTCTCCCTCTCCGTCAATGGTATTTCATGGTGCTCCGATAAAGAAAAGAAGCAGCCGAAGCGAAATCTCCATCCATCAAGATAGGCCCTATTCATTACCTACTGATCAGGAACCTCTCCATCTCCATGAAAAGGAAAAAAACAAAAACCCTATAAAAACACTTAATCTCGGTCAAATGAAAAAGAATGGGAACAATTATAGAAAATCAACTTTCCTCATTCTCTCCTGCCAAAGGTAGCCATTCATACAGTAACCGCAAGATGATATTTTTCAAAGAGCAGTATCCTTCCTACATGCATCCTTATCATCATGATTATCGTCACTGTCACTCATTCAGCATAGATGTAGGCCTAGTCTGACTCCCTGATTCAAAACAATTCCATTACTAGGCAGCAGACAGATTGCGTAGAATTCAACTATCACAAGTAAATGTTACCCAAGCAACATTTACACTACTTTTTGGATATTTTAAGCAAATATCGAAAATAGATTACAATGAAGTCGTTTACTCTTCACTATTCTGCAAAAACAATCTTAATTAAAAGATTAGCAATCCAGTTGCTTAATGCACGTCATCAGTCTTTCCCCATCAATCTTTCCCCCATATCCATGACTACTCAGAAATCGCATACGAAATCTTGGCGAAGAGCAATGTTAAGGATAAACGTTTATTTAAAAAATTCACAACACCGACACACGAAGCCTTAAAATGTATATGTTTATAGGACATTTTCTGCTTAGAATGACTTTTTCTTTCATTTCGTGGAATATTCGCATAAACTATACTCTGTTTTTTTCCATCTGTCCATCCGCCTGTGGTGTTTTTGTATGGTAACACTGCGTCCGGGCTTAAAATAGTTACGCTATGTGTAAGGTTTTAAAGGTAAATAAAAGGTATCTGGGTGTACAGTTGCAACTGAAAAGTTTTGTTTTAATATTTACTGTATGCAAATTACCGTTAATATTCGAAATAGGATATTGTTATTATTGTTGAATGTAAGCTGAATGCAACTATCTAAAGCCCTGGACGCAGTGTTACCATACGCAAACACCACAGGCGGGTGGACAGATGGAAAAAAACCGAGTATAGTGTTACACCCTGTATTGGATGTGTTTGCTTTTCTGTTACCTGCGTGTATAACCTAAAAAGAGTGAATTATTAACTTAGTATTCAGAGTAAAATTAAATATGTTAAAATATTTAGAAATTACGAAGGAATTAATCCTATAGGATCGCATGAAGGAGGAAGAACGCTTCACTAGAGTTGTTTACTGCTTGAAACGTGGTGAAATGGCTTGTAGTGGTATTAAGAAGATAATTTAATGTTTAATGAGAAGAGTCTGCGTGGAAGCTACATTGGGAGCTATTCTAAGAAAATGGTCAGAAAAGAGAATTTTTCTCCCCTTCTGAACTTTTAGAAGTTGTAAGTATATAATTGTTAATGCAGAAGAAAAAACGCACAAAAATTCCTAAAGTTTCATTACCAATAACAGATTTCAAAATTTGAAGACTTCTTATTTTTAACAGTGAGAACAATAGGTCTTTCATTGGCACTAGCAATAAAAGGGCATTTTAAAAACATTTAATCGAAAACTAATCTTTAGGTCCTGTTAACTTATGTGTAATTTTTCTGGTAAAATGCCGCTCATGAACAAAACTTACCTGAGTTTATGATGACAAATCCTTTGACAGCAACAAGACTGGCAAAAAGAACAAGATAGTTTCACTATTTGGCTCTCCATGGTAAAAGCGTCACCAGTAGAATAAACAGGAGCTTCAATAGTGGTCTGTTTTCTAGGTGACATAAATACTAGGTAATGAGAAGAACTGTTACGAGTGTTAAGATAGCGAGAGATAATAGAAGCCTAATCTTATCTATTCGTTTTTGCACAGATGAAGTAAAATTCTGTTCCTCGTTCGTAATGTCGTCTGAATTTTAGTTTTTAATAACTGACTCCACGTTCAATGAATTTGGTTGAAGCGCAAATTCCAAGCACATGGATGGGGGGATGTAATAGTCACAATAATTTTCTCCACGATTTCGTCAGGGAAATGGATAGATTCCAGAGGTATGAATCGAACCCACACACGATAGGTCACCCGAGTTGAGTTGAGCTTGTACAGGTTCGTTTTACATATACCAACAAGCGGCATGAGTTGATAATTTTATGTATATGGCTGGTAAACAAGTGTATGCATGTGTGAGAGAGAGTGAGGGAGAGAATCACCTGTATCTGTAACATTACGATGGGTTTTTACGTTTAGTTTAATATCTGTTATATAAATTCTGTATTACAAATAGCCACAGTAACCTCTTATCATCTAGATTTCCCCAGAGTTTTTTGATACTTTTATCACAACAGACTTTGAATTCTAGTCAGGAAATAAACGAAAAGCAGAGCGGCCAAAGTGGTACTTCACTCTTACTACCGGGCAGAGTAGAAGAGAAAAGTATTATTTAGCAATGCTCGGCTTTCACAAACAAAAGTGAAATACTACACCGCGTTTTTAATTGGTTTAGACATTTCTACAGTACAAGTGAGGGAACGATGAAAAGTGTCCTAGGCGCTGTAGGTTAGTTTAAAGTTGCCATATCCAGTTCGAACGAGACAAAGAGCATAGCAAACCATCTTCAGTTACAAATTGGAAGACTGTTTGCTGTTGTCAGATGAGAACTAGACACAGTGAGTCATCATCAGGTTCTCGGTTTGATGATATTGACTACAGAAAAAAAACAAATTTAATGTGGAAAATCAAGTTACCGATTTTAATCGGAAGTTTGGACGTGATTTCCTGGTGACATTCTGGAATTGATTTTCAGTATTGATATCATGAAATCGTCGAAAAATAACTGAATGAGGTCATTGTAGTGCAGAACCGTCATAAAGCTCTTCATTGTGTTGTAATCATACCAGTATTAGCTTCCTTAATATACTATTAAGGGTATTTGGTTTAGCTGTGCAACACTAATAACCGTCATTAAAATCTGGCATCTTGCCTTTGACCGAGATCGGTGTCATTCGTTGGTTTAGGGGGTTTCATTTCAGAAGGGGTTCCCCAGATGGCCACAACTATAGTGTCTCGACCTGATGAGAATAAGAAAAACGTGAATGAAATTGGCTAATGTGTAATGCAAATATGAAAACACAAACACACAGGAAGAACACACGCATATATATATGAGGTTGTAGTCACAGGAGTAAAGCCAAAGCAGAATTCCTTTTAGCTCAGCATTTCGCCTCCACGCCCGTAATCGGGAGCTGTTTATTAACTATCGCAAAGTGAGCAGTACATTCAAATTCAAAATATAAGAAGCAGAAAAATCAAATAATCAGTTAGATATACATTGCTCATTGAAATACAGGAAAGTCAGTTACTGTAACAACCCATTTATTTAAAATGATTTACAACCAGTTCGAAGGTTTCAAAACCCAAAAGTATATCTTAAAACAATTCATCTAACAATTAAAATATGTTCTCTTAGCGAAAGGACAACATTGCTTAGTTTACGCGCGCGCGTGTGTGTGTGTTGTGTGTGAACTTAAGAATTACCTTTTCATCACTTCAAACCTATCGTATTCTGAGACATGAATGAAGTATTAAAGTACGTTACCTTACCTTTTCTTTTTATTACAAAGTTAGTGGAAACTTTGGCACCTTCAGAGAGATGCTAGAGCGGAAACATGACTGGACGTAGAATTTTAATATGTTGCTTCGTCCTAATTCATAGCTTGGCGCTTTGTTGTTTTGAGTGAAAAAGACGATATGGATGAAGGGTTTTTTTTATCGATAATTTATTTGTTTTCTCTTTTTGGGGGTTTTGGTGTTTACTCACCGTGCTATAATTTTCCAATCTGATTTATTGTGGATGCTTGGTTCTTCATAATGAGCTCTTTAATAAGGAACACGTTGTTACATAAATCCTGCTAAGCAAATAAATGGTAAAGTCCATCGTGCTTTGAAAATAGACTTGCTAGAGTAAAGTACAACCCACCATAAATGAGGAAAAAAACCTACACAGAAGTTTTCTGCATTTTTTTCTTTTATCTGCAAAGGAACGAAAACTCTCAGTGAATTCTAGTACCTACATTTCGTCAATTCCGTAACAAGAAATAATATTTGATCTCATTTTCCTATTCCACATAAATTTTGAAGGTCATTTTTGACTTACAATTAGACCAGAGGGGCAAGTTACTGAAGATTTTTTCCTTTATATATTCTGTATGTGTTTATCCAAGGCCACAAAGCACTTGGTTTCGGAAAGGGTAAAACAGGGTTCTTTGTCAGCTGACTTCTTACATTTTGTCATCTTAGGCTCCCATAATACAAATTTCAAAGTGTGAGAGATTGACCCTTCAGTCATAGAGAATAAATTATAAATTTTTCTGAGAAAAAGAGGAGGGTGACTTCAGTGAGTAGAATCTGTGCGCCTCTGATTGCAGTCAGGTTATGAAGTCAGGCAGAGTCCCTCTGAATTCCCCTTCTGTAAAGGAGAACTAATCAGCATTTTTGTAGACATCAATGTGGAAGGCAGGTCTCTATATCTATTGATCCTGGATATTACTGCAAATAATAAGCTTAAGTAGGTCTTGAATACCAGCAAAACGCATAATTGTACATTGTTTCTTTGCGTGTATTTACCGACAGATACTACACACACTTGAAAACTTAGTTTATATTATCATCTTTATTAGAAGTCGTTAATATTGATTTTGCTCGGTGATTTTATTTTAACATTCTGTTGTCCTCACTTACAAGTTCGTCATATTTAAGGAGTTAATGAAACATTTGAAAATCATCAAGTAATGCTAATCACATCACTGAATGATATTACTTGTATTGGAGTTGCAACCTTAACTTTATTCAGTCTCTGTTGTTCATATTTTTTTTTTGCGTATTTTGCGCTCTTATTAAAAAGGAAACTGAAAGACTGACTCTTTTCTCATAACCTTTTCAGTGTCACATGTTCACCATACTAAGGGTAGTCTTCATTAGTTTTTGTACTGAAAGGAAACCAGGTCTAGAAAGATTCTCGAACAGAGAAAGCTCTAATTTCTTACCTTATATATTCAATTTGAATTCGGTAATGGCTTCGTCTCAGCCAGCCTCAAGAAAAACCTTTTTTAAGTAATAAAAGAAGCGTCATCAAAACGGGGGAATCTACAATTCCACTGCCACTAGTACTATCGAACGCACAGTGACTCTTTCACTAATACTAAAAGGAATTCGTGGAATGTATAAGTTCATTTCCTTCTCTTCTTTCCTATATTTTCCCAGTGAAGAATTCAAACGGCACTCGGCCATGTCTTGGAAAATCTTGTATGGGATGAAGGAAGCGTGTAATGCTGGCCCTAATGATGTGCCTGTTCCTTCTCTCGTGGGCTAAAAGCACAAGTACTCTTAACAATAGAATAGCAGTTACAGCTCAAAAATGTAATGTATCCGAATAAAGAATATACGAGACCAAAAGCCCTCATTACATAATAATGCGCTCTCACCGATTGTTGAATCACGTGTGTTTGAATGATAATTTTTACTTTTATTTGCACTTTATTTATACACACGTACTGGTTTGTGAATCCGCAATACTTACAGAAAACGTACGTAATATTAACAAAACTTCAGATCAGTAAGATCAATATCATTTAACAATTAATTCAACCAAATCATAAAACAAACAAATATCAAAATACAAAATAAAACTTACCAACTTAATGTGCAATATTGTAAACACGCCTTCCAAGTCGACTTAAAGTGGATTAGGAAAGCTTTCAACGAATATGCAAAAGCTTTGACTTTACCATACATTTCTTTGGGATAGCAGCTATCGCTAATATAGCTATCGCTAATATACATATAAAGGAAGTGACTTGAGACGATAGAAGCTACTCTTACACCAACTCACGAAACATGCTTGACAACATTTCTAACCCAAATCTACAATATCGTATATAGTTCGAGATATCAGTGATAAGATGTAAGTTTTTTTAACTTATCCGATCATTTTTTCTTAGGGTTATGCTTTATTGTTATTCAAAATGAAATACCACAAATAAAATGAATAAAAGATATTCTTTCAGCTGAAGTCATTAAGGCCCAGTGATACATATCCAGGATAATCTTGATACATATCAGTGTATTGGTTTTGGTTTCTTTTGTTTCGTTCGGAAAACAATTCAAATCGAGGGTCTCGCTACTATGTATTTCATTTGAGTTCTCGTTTTTTTTTCCAATATCTTTCAAACCAATCGATTGATTGGTATGGTATACGTTGAAACAGGGTTTCTCACACCCTTCTTCTAATTTTTTTCTTTCATTCCATGTCCAAACACAAATTTTAAAGGCACTTTACTCTTGAAATTTAGGACAAACAGACCTAGTCAATCAAGAATTACGAATTCGTTCGGATAAGGACTCTTGGGATACTTATCCCATCTATCACCGACCCTTTGTCATTCTTTAGACCTCTTTTCCCGTCTGTCTTTTCATCCATTCCCCACTCATCTTCCGCTCCTCCGTAAGGGGATAGTGCCTTCAGTGCACCTCATGTGGTGCACTGTAGGCTTTACTTAAGGTTCTTTGCAGCGTGCCTTCGGCCCCTAGCTGCAACCCCTTTGATTCTTTTTACTGTACCTCCTTTCATAATCACTTTCTTCCATCGTACTTTCCGCCCTCGCCTAACAATTGAGTCATAATGCAACTGCGAGGTTTTCTTCCTGTTACACCTTACAAACCTTTTACTCGCAATTTCCTTTTCAGTGCTGAATGACCTCATAGGTCCCAGTGTTTGGCCTTAGTCCTAAATACTATATTCAACTGTATTCAACTCATCTTTCGCTCTGTTTTTGCAATTTTTTTTATGTTATGAAATGTTTTCAGGCACGTACTAGCATTGCAATTTTTCAACTGAACAATGTAGGATGAAATGAGCTAACGACCTACATGATTGTACAGAATTTAGGGTTTTCCGAAATCTTTGTAGCTGATGAATGAAATGTCGGTTAAGGCGACGGTGTATCACTTGTGTACCAGTAACTACGAGAAGGAATTGTGTCGTCGCTGTGATTTTAACCCAATTTATCACATTCATGAAGAAAGTAACAAACGCTTTGGGTGTAATGACGTCAAGGAAGGGTAGGCAAGGAGGAGAATGGTGGGGTCGAAGAGGAAAGTTGGGGTATTGAAAAATTTATTCACTAAATAAGTAGATGCTCAGGACAAGTTCAGCACTACCCAAGCTCGTATGTCCGAAAGCGTTATTCAGTTTGTTGGCTACCCTATCAAATTCAAAAGCAAGGTGCCTGAAAAAGCTGAATTTGGAAATTGAATTTATTACCAAAAATGAGGGGAGGGTGGGAAGCACATTCCTGCAAAGGAACACACCGATCTATCAATTCATTTGAAAGATATTCGCAAAAAACGGTGACACAAACTTCCTGAAATACATAGTAATTTGCTGTTGTTTCTGCCATGAAAACCAACGGAGCTTAGGACCAAAACAAAAGCAAAAACAAAGCACAGTACTACCAAAAACAAAATTCACGGAAACCACATCGCTAAAACGTTGCTAGACCATTAGTTAACACTAATGAAAATATTACGTTCTAGAAATTTGCGGCATCAGAAATTCCAATAAATTGTGTTCTTTAAAGTTGTATTTGCAAATTCAGAATGTATCAATGTTTGGAAGTAGACCTGTGATTTTATACTAATGGTAGCCGTTATTAATTAATTAGAATATAAGCCGTCGTATTTCCATGGCTCTTCGCAACGTTGTCATCTTCATTACTACCAACGTTATGGCCTCACTTTAATGTCGGCACTCAAACACATTGATGAAATGTGTTTTTCCGTGTCATGGTGCATTACAGACACCAAATTACACCAGATCAGTAAAGTAACCTTTTAGGTTGAAAACTATGCAACTCACTCTTTTGAGTTGACAGCAGCTAAAGATAATTATGGCATCTGGGAAGAAATGACTGTTCACGCCATTCACTTCGTTTTAAATGATCTTGATGAAACATTTTTACCGAATCATTCACGGTAGCTAAGCTATTAAAAGACAGAATTTTACTTTACACACAATAGCTTGGGAAAAATTCACTTCCTTTTTACCACGGAGTGTTGGGCTTAAAGAAAAAACAAAAATCCCATGCCGCTACTTGAGACGGGTAACCAGTACAGTTTCAAAATGTCTAAATGTCAGTCACAGTTTCTATGATGGGTCCTGAAGCGACGAACGATGAGATCGCAAATGATACGTAGTAGGCCTCCGCTCGTGATTTATGTATGATTACTCATTGTTAAGATAACTATAACATAGATTCATTTAATGAATGACAGTTGACTACCAGAATGTTCTGTAAGTGTAAAATGCGCCAACGGTAAAATGGAGGTCACTCTCTCTCTCTTTCTCTCTCTTACTAAATTGTGATCATCAGAAAATCTTAAAAATCTTCCACCACGCTCTCTCTCTATCTCTCTCTCTCACCTTTAAGGTAGATCAGGGAAAATCTTAAGAAATTCTTCCCACCACCTCTCTTTCTATTCTCTTCTCCCTTCTTTTTTTTTTTTCTCTCTCCTCTTTTTCACCTTAAGTCTTTAGATATATATATATATATATATATATATATATATATATATCATATATAATATATATATATATATATATATATATATATATATACTATATATATAATCTAAAAACTTTAAGGTATTATAGAGAGATGAGAGAGAGAGAGAGAGAGAGAGAGAGAGAGAGGAGAGAGAGTCTCCTGGAGGTGGTGGAAACTATCGTAAGTATCATTTTTTCACATGAATGCCAATAATGATGTATATATATATCTATATGATATATATATATATATATATATATATATATATATATATATATGATATATGGGTTGTGTTTGCGCGCGCGCTCATTTACTTGGTATGCTATTATATTTCCAGCTTTTATCAGTAAAACTCCAAATGCCGAATGACGAAGTTTTAGGCTAAAACCTGACTTTAGACTATTCCACTTGATTATTATTATTATTATTATTATTTTATTTTATTATTATTATTATTGTTATTATTATTATTATTATTATTATTATTATTATTATTCATAAAGATCGTAAATTTTCAGTAAGAATGGTTTGGTAATATATAATATTGTGTGTGAAAAAATAACAATCCGTTAAAATATTCTTTGCACGTCGTTTACCTAAGAACGTTATTTTTTTTTATTTACATTTACATACGTGGATCAAGCATCTAACTAGAATAGACATCTTTTAGCGCTGATAAAAGTATTTCATCTCGTGGTTGGAGTGTAAAGTCAAAAATAAACAGAAAATGTTGAATACATCGCTCTTCATGGACATTTCTTTTATTTTCAAAATGCTCGTAGTTCTAATGTCATAGTTGGCAGGTCTAGTTGCTCAGTGTGAGAATGTTATACGCATTATTGTTCAAGGCCGCACCATTCGATATCAAAATGCCAGTAGCAATTAAGTAAATCGTACGGTAACTAAAAAAACAAGGGTTGAATGTTTCACATAAGCAAAGTGTTCAGTGTCTTATAGTTTACTATCAACATACTAGTGGCAGTCAAGTAATAGTAGTTCACTCGGTATTGTAGGTGATCTCTTTAGATATGATAAATGCCCAAGAGCATCAGGGAGTTAGGATATAACCTTTGAACAATTTATTTGTATGGTGATAATAAATAAATACTCATGTTCGTGTCTTTGACACAACACGAATGTCAGCTATTCTTTCAAGACACTCTTACACATATAGAAACAACACTTATTTCTCCATATCGCACATAATGCATGCCGATTGGCATCTTGAACAGAGGAGCAGTAAACATGCCTGGGGCGCAGAGTGAAGCCGTGAATTTTACAGACTATGCGAGAGGTGAGACGAGGCAATCTGGACGGGGCTCTTATATTACCCAGTTGTTGTGTGAATCTTCCTCCCTTGAGACGGATGTCTCAGGACCAGTAAAATTGTATATCTACGTCCTACACTTCATTTCTGTTTATATTGCTCTATACTTGTTCATTTGATTTTAACTTTGTTAAAATTTAGACATTACTGTTGTTGAAGTGTGAATAAACTTTATAACTAATATAGTTTGTATGAGTGCTACAAGTATGACAGATATATCCATCTATCTATCAAGAACGTTGGATTAAATTGTTCAGCGGTTATGTCCAAGATATGTTAGATGCACTTCCAGATAAACTTCAGACCCAAATTGACTCTCAGAAAAGTAAATGTCATAGCATGGCTCACTCTTTATGCTGTACACGTTTTTGTTTTGTAGCGTGTTCAGAAAGTGAGCATTAAATGAAGAGAGAATATTTGGTGACCATTGATGTGTGCCCCATTCTTTATGATTCCTTGTTTTTAAAAGATCATTAATGAGAGTAGCAAATTCTCTCAATAGTTCTAGTGACTCAACTTCAGATTAAGTAACATGAAAATGAATCTTTTTAGAGCAAATAACATTGAACAGACAGTACATTTTTATACATCGCCAAATTTCATCGTTGATTTATATATAATCAAATAACTATTGTAGAATAATACAAATTCAGTGACCAAAAAATCTGTCTTCATTGACTTTTCGGAAGAGGCTTAAATGAAGGGACGATATAATATCCAGTAAAGTCGAATAAACTATTATGGCCTCCATTAACCCGACTGGAGTGCAAAGTCAATCCTTCACTTCGAGGGCTGATTGAAACTCCGTATTTATCGTCCTCTCAATTCCGCACCGTCATAAAGCAGTCGAGCATTCGGGAATTACGGTTTCGAAAGTTCGTGATGAGGCAGGGCGGGATTCAGGAGGTGGAGCTGGAACATTGCTGTTGGTTACCAGATCTTTTTTTTCTTTTAGTTTATCAGTATTAGTAGATAAGATTATCGTCGTTTATATGTATATATATAATATATTATATAACGTTATATATATATATAGCATATATATATTGAAAAAGAAACCCACAAAATCCGTGTAACGTGTTTACTTCTAAGTATTTACATTTAATTTTACTAAACACTCGAGTACTTGACCCAGGCTGACAACCTACTCATCTCTTGAAAATGGGCCACAGATATGGCCTGAAAGTACTCGAGTGTGGAGTAAAATTAAATGTAAATACTTAGAAGTAAACACGTTACACAGTGATTTTGTGGGTTTCTTTTTCATTCTTCAGAAGAAAACTGAAAGAAGTTTTTGTTTAGTTCATCGTTGCTATAAATAATCGTTGTACTATTAATACTATTTCTTCCTGTTGCGGATATTGTTACGGTTTTCTAGAATTATAATCTGACTCTTCGCCTATCATCAAGGAATAGCAACTACAGGCTCACTCATTGCAGCGTTCGCTAACGCTATGTAGTATATGGAGCAAGTTTCCTAGCTATTGAAGTTATTAACAGTTCAGTTCTTTGTCGTTACTGATGTAACTCCAAGAAACTATGTATCATTTCTCATTTATTAATAAAATACAGAGGCCAGTAAGTTGGATTTTATTTAGACATAGAAATGAGAAGTTTGAGAAAACAAAGTCTTGATTTTTCCTTTGAGGAGCCAGGCACCTTTACTCACCAGTAAATATAAGTATGATTAATATTACTACTCACTGAAAATGACATTTGCATAGTTAGTAACGACGACATCAGTAAGGCGAGAAGTTTTTATTGCACTTTATTACTCAAGCTGGAACATAAACTAAGGGGCATTTTGTCTGCCGTACAATTGGAGTTCATATAATGAACTTTGAGAACTTATGCCAAATATACACTACGAATCTCATGGCGATTACTCAAGCATTTGGGAGGAACAAAAGAAGTTTAGTAATACACGTATCCCTTTTTTGGTAACGGATTCTGTTGTTTGAAAGCAGTGGTTTTGAATTTTTACCGTAATACGCAGCTCTATTGAAATATAAAATATATAAAAACCAAATTCATTTTTATCTTTGAAATTCGTTATTTATTGTCCAGTTTGAATGGAGTGAAATTTTTTCTTGCAATACGATATTTATAAACATAGAGCGACTTCACTTTTTCTAAAGTCTTTCAAAAGACGGAGAGACCATTACAGCTGTCGGATAAAAAGGTGAGAGAATTTTAGTAATGGAAAAGGAAGGCATGAAAAATGTCTGCATTTTATAACTGTAATCACTGTAACTATGATATCAGAAAGTGAGAATGGAAGTCTGTATATTGGTAATATAAAGTACTTTGGAGAAACGAATTATATTTCCAAAATTGCAAAGTGCTATCATTTCAATTTTTTTTTTCACGCTTTGATATGCAAAAAAAAAAAAAAAAAAAAAAAAAAAAAAAAAAAAAAAAAAAAAAAAAAAAAAAAAAAAAAAAAAAAAACGCCATACGCTTCAACCACCTTCACAGAAGTTTCATTAGTATCGTGTCAAAATCTCCTACACACACTACGCCATTGGAGTTTCTTAAAGCATCAACAAGGCCAACAAAATTCTGTTGGCCTTGAGCATCAATTAATTTGCGGTCGAGGTTTCGTCTTCTTTACAAACTATCCTTTTTGTCGTCCAAGAGGACAAATCCACCGGATTCTTTATACATTCAGACAGCCATTAGACGAAACAACCTTAACATTATCATTGAGTTTTTAGTACTTTTTTCCCAAGGCAATTCTTTTTATTATACCACGTATATGCAAGTGTAAACTATTTATGATTACTTGCTGGGACAGATTAGAGTTCCGGATGGGTGGGTAACATCAACCACTTAAGCATGGCATCCATGTTTAATTTCGTGAGAGAACGTGTAATGATCTAGACACTTTTTTTTTTTTTTTTTTTTTAAGTCTGCAGGCGTAACGTTTATCACTGGAACCTGGGCCTATATTCAGATACAGTGATAGACATTATAGTTGACTCACATCAACCGTGCATCTGATGTCTAGGCCAGTCCCTTACGACGCTCCTGATTGGCTGTTGATAAGCCAATCACAGGGCAGGAAACTCAGCCTATCTCGACAGTTCACATAGGCAGGATGTATATTCCACCTCTCCTGAGGGATGCGTCTTTTAAAAGTATCCCTCAGGAGAAGTGGAACATACATCCTGGCTATGTGAATTCTCAAGAGAGACTAAGAGTTTCCAACCCTGTGATTGGCTTATCAACAGCCAACCAGGAGCGTCGTAAGGGACTGGCCTAGACATCAGATGCATGGTTGATGTGAATCTACTAATTTAAAATTCTTGCTGCGAGAGAGCCTCAAAAATGAAGAAATGAGAAGCTCAGGTAGAGATTATTGATATGAGACAAGAGTCGAAACTGCAATGGCACTGACATACGGTAATGACGAGTGAGGAGGAAGTTGTGAGGAGGGGGTGGTGACCTGTGGGGGGGTTGAAGGTTGAGAGGGAAGCAGATGATGAAGATGGCTTGATAAAGTAAAGGAAAGTAATCTGGAGAAAGTCTCGAAGTGGCGAGAAGAAGTTTCCGATGGAATCCTTGTATAAAAACGCTTCAAATGGCAACCGACCCCTTAGCTTAGGGATACCGCTGGGGATGGAGAAGATGGACGTTAGTATTTAGGAAGGAGATCACTGTGCTACTAAAATAACAGCTTTCGACTCCCGATACGTGTACATAAGGATCAATAAGAAAACATAAATAAATGAGAAAATGCGTTAAAAACAATAGAATTTTTTCTTAATGAAATCCCCAAAATCGAATGATCTGATGTTTTCCGAACACGAAAAAGGATTAAATTTTTCACTTTTTCATCTAGTCATCACTGGTTTAATTAATGTTCCCAATTTACCCTCTCTATTTTACTTTGCGTAATTTATGATACAATATATCATTTATTAACTACATTATTGTATTCATATCCATTGATATTTCTCTCAGTAATCATCTGCCTCATTATATAGTTGATCATTCAGCTTTTCATTTAAAGTAATTATTTAATTTCGCCTCTCTTTGTTACTTTCTATTATTCTTCCGTTCGCGCTGTGTATTGTTTCCTCTCGTTAACCTCTTTGTTTCTTCATTTGGGTTCCTTTGTGGCAGTTTTCTTTTTGTGTTCACCGATATCCATTTCATCTTCAAAGGGTTTAATTTCACCAAGTAATTTGATCCATCTTGTGTTTTGCATATTGTTCTTCACTGTTATGAAGTGTCTGAATTCCTCTTTGCATTTTTCCTTTTCTTACTTACTTTTTATTTTAAGCATTTTTCTTTTTTCTTACTTGCCTTTACTTTTTCTTGTATTGTATCATATCCGGTATAATATCTTGGAAAACTCTTCTGTAATTATCGTTATTTGCTTACTAGTAATATTCTTTGCGAAGTGTAATTCACTGGCAGTTATGAAATTTTTTGTTGTGAAACTGAGGTTGATATACATCATTTAGTTGTCGATTGACTTATATACAAATAGTTAGCAATTTTAATATCATATCCCTGAACGAGTAACATAAAAATCACATAAAAACCTCTTCAAAGAAAATGCAGAGGACTTACTCACAAAATGATCATAAACATGAGCGCTGGTTATAGAAGCCTTTTCAAAACTTCCCTTAATGGAGAAAAGGTGCGCTTTAACGACATTATATTTCTCTCGACCTCTAGGGTGCCTTGAACATTTAATGTGTTGTGGTCATAACAGAAGAAGAGAATGGGTTCTACCTCACGTAGTAATATTCCAAATTTGTCTTCTTTCCTTTCTGGTCAATGTTTAGGGTTTTATATGCATTGCAGGGAAGGTCACCTTTGTCTATTTATAATCTGTATTAAAATTACTATGTCAGAGTGATATAAATAAAAACAGTAAGAAAACTAAGACAGTGTTTAATCAAAGTAAAAATAGATTGAGATAGATCAAAATCTAGAAGCACCAAAATTTCATAAACTTTTCATGTTAGAACTATTATTTAAGTGAACAAAATTGCTATTTTCTATTAAATACAGCACAAACACAAACATAATGTTGCCACCTCCTTCAGAGAAAGGAATTGTATCCTTTCTTCTAATTATCTGTTAATGCAAACCACCGCTTACTCTCTCTCTCTCTCTCTCTCTCTCTCTCTCTCTCTCTCTCTCTAATCTCAAATCTCTCTCTCCCTCTCTCATCTCTCTCTCCCGCTCTCTCTCTCTCTCTCTCTCTCTCTCTCTCTTCCAAGCGCCTTCTTATAAATGTGTTTTCTAGCTAGAGAGAGGTGACAGGCCCATCACCCAGACCCAAAGCCTGACACCTCGATTAACACTTCAGATCTATTTTTTACTTCAAAAATAAAGGATTTTGCTATAAGTTGGGATATTAGGGGATTTAATATGTGAGAGAAGGAAATCATCAGAATCATTACAAAAAGTCTTTGAAAAGGAAAAGTCGAGATGTCTGAAGGGATTGTTGAACTAACTTAACTTCTTTATAGAAGTGATTTTCTATGTCGATTGCAGATCAGAGAAACAAGATAAAACTGTCGAAATCAGTTGTTTCCGTAATTTAAGAAGAGTAGGATGGATTGAAAGGCCAAGGAAAAAGGATCGAGTGAAGATTCAAAAGTTGGGATAGGTTAAAAAAATGGGGGGGAGGGATGGTGGGGTGAGCTAGCTTCTGTAGATGGCATAGCCATGAAGAGAGAATGGAGGACGATAGGTAAGTGGAAGTTTATAATGATTAGGAATTTGAGAGAGGACTAAGAGGGAGACCGAGAGTATTGGCTAGTAGAGGAAGTCATTCATTTGCAGGAAGTACAAAAGTACAAGCGAGATGAATATAACACTGCTTATGTTGGTCGACGCACTGCTGAAGGGTTCATTGTAGATATATGAACAGGCTGAAGTTTGGTAAGGATTTTAAACACTTGGCAACGAAAATAATGATCACGTAGATATTGCCGACTCCTTTAATGATAGTAGTAGTTTGTTTAGTGATGCGCTTGATATATGTAAAGATTTCGTTTACAGTATATGTTAAAACGTTACCAACTAGTGTCCTTGGGCCTTTATTTAAATGTTATAATGGCACAAGAAATTATGATGATCTACAGATTATGAAGTCTAATCGATAAGAATGAGTATATTATTCAGAGCTACGAACGAATCCCCAAGCTGCTGCTAATTTCAGTTTCAATAAGAAATTAAAATGTTTCTTAAAAAGAAATGATGTAATCAAGCGTTTTTTTTTCACAATGGGCAGCTATACCGTCCAATTATGGTATATTAGAATACTTAATGTTGATAATCCTGACTGCCCAAAGATCATTTCTCTTGGTCGTGTTTCCTCTAAACCATGTGGGAGGTTCGGGTTCCAATGTCCCAGTTGAGGATTTAATAAAGCATATTTTACCTTCTGAATGAATTTTGGAATTGACAGTATCATGTGTTGAAGATTATAAGCTAGTTTCTAAATAAACTTCTTTCCTTCAAAAGTCTGGAATGGCAATGGGCAACGCACCCATCACGTCTCGCCCCCGCCCCACCCCCCACCCATATATAGAATTGTTTTAAGAAAAAACATTTCCTGCCTAAAGGGATTCTTTGGTTTCGATATGTTGGTGACATAATATGCTGCGTTTGGCTCATATCCGATAATTTGAACAGCTTTTTAGAGAAGTTAAATAGTCTGTACTTTCTATCAAATTCACCATTGAAGGGAAAAGAAAATAATTTTATATTGTCGTTTTCAGATGCTTTATTACGTAAGAGGGATGGCAGCTCTGTGTTTGATGTCTGCAGGAACCTACCAACGTCTGTTCCCACATCCACTATTATTCGAATCATCATGTCAGTGCAAAACTCAGTTCATTGTTGCATATTTTAAAGACCATTAAAGTTAAACAGTCCAGAGTTCTCAGAAATAGAATTTTGTAAAATTTATGACGTATGGGAATTAGGTTAAATACCCAAAGTTTTTAACTGACAAACCTCTAAGAAAACTGGAACCATTGTTTATTCCGATACGAATAAGGAACTTTTTATGAGAGGAAAAACTTTAACACTCCCATAACACTTTCTTTTATTCAAAAGTTACGGAAAGTTAAATGTTTTCAGGAATTCATAAAAAGTTCAAAATTTCATAGTTCGTAACTCAACAAAACAAATCTGTGGTTGTGTTTACACGGTTCCTTGTGCTCGATCTCAAAGTAAATATTGGTCAAACTGGTAAACAACTGGATTACCGTATTAGTTCGAACAGGTCAATTGATAATTGCTTTATTTGTGTGTATGAATGATTTTAACCACTGTATAGACCGGAAAAATCACCTGACATAATTTTTTTAATACTGGTACTAAAAGAAACATAACTGGATCTGCTTGTATTAAGCATTTTAAGAATCAACCTCTGAATCTTAGTCCTGTTTTTAAATTGGATAGTATCTTGTCTATAAAATAGGGGGGAATACAATGTCACGGTTTAGCGATTGCTTGTTCTACTAACTGCAGCTTGAGTTTTCAAACGCTTTTAACGTATCCTTACTTATTATATGGTAATGATAATAATTTTAACTTTTTAAAGTATCATTAATATCAAGTAATGATATTCTTGTTGTTGATGATCTTTGTTTTTTGAAGTTTACTTTTTATGTCTATTAATTTACTGTAATTTATGTCCCAAAAAAGTTTACGTAAAACATGAATGTACTTAGTACGTGTTCTTCAATTTTCACCTTCCCTGTGGTTATCTACGTATATTTATATGTATATGTATGTATGTATGCATGTATATATATATATATATATATATATATATATATATATATATATATATATATATATATATATATATATATATATATATATATATATATATATATATATATATGTCTATTAATTTACTGTAATTTATGTCCCAAAAAAGTTTACGTAAAACATGAATGTACTTAGTACGTGTTCTTCAATTTTCACCTTCCCTGTGGTTATCTACGTATATTTATATGTATATGTATGTATGTATGCATGTATATATATATATATATATATATATATATATATATATATATATATATGTATATGTATATATATATATATATATCTATATATATATATATGTCTAGTAATTTACTGTAATTTATGTCCCAAAAAAGTTACGTAAAACATGAATGTACTTAGTACGTGTTCTTCAATTTTCACCTTCCCTGTGGTTATCTACGTATATTTATATGTATTTATGTATGTATGCATGTATATATATATATATATATATATATATATATATATATATATATATATATATATATATATATATATATATATATATATATATATATATATATATATATATATATATACTATATGTGTGTAAAGCAGCAGTGAACAGTTACGGGACAAAGAAGTTAAGGACCGACCTAGAGGAGTGACAGCGTTAAACTAAACGTAAACATAAAAACATAAATAAACAACACAAGTCAAGACAAATACAGAGGGGAGGAAGATGTATGGGTGTTCAACGACGTAACAAGTTGTTTAATAAAGAGCGATTCTAGAATAACAAGGTTGTGCGGGTTGGTGGTATGGCCTAAAATACAGAAGTCTTTATTGTCGATATATGTTTTACATATTTTGGAGTGATTTTTAATATTGGAGTGTTCCGAGTTTGCAATCCTGCTGCCAGTACGGAAGCTTATGCCACGATGAGAATCGATACACACCTTAAGGAGTCTGCTGTTGGATCCCACATAGGTCCCTGTTCGACATTCAGGGCAGGTATATTTATAAATAACACCAGAGGACATTTATAAGGTGATAATCGCTCCTTCGAGGTAAAGAGGGAACCGATGGTGAAAGGGTTCCTAGGGATTAATTTTACGTTTATGGCATGAAAATGTTCTTGAATGATTTCTTTGAACTTTTTGTAAAATTTAATGTCATTGGTAAATGGAAAGCATGCATAGAACTTCATTTTAGGGACAGTTAAAACTTTTGGTTTAACAATGAAATGTTTTTTTCCGAAGGTGATCTAATTTCCTATAAACTAGCTTAGCAGGGAAACAGTTATTGTTAAAAAAAGTCAATTAAAAATGTTATTTCGTTATGGAAAATGACCCAGTTCGACGTAAGGACAAGTGCTCGGTGGAGAAGGGTAGAAACAGAGTTGGACTTAAAATTCATAAAACGTGAGCTATAAAAGTTGGTACCAAGTCCAGTAAAAGTTTTCTTCCTAAAAATCGCGGTATTAAAACAGTCGTTTTCTCTGAAAGCTAAAAGTGAATATGATGCTGACCTCTTCGTAGAATATGCCAATGCAATACACCCGAGCATAAAATTTACGATAGAAAAAGAGGCGAACGACCGTCTACCATTCCTGGACGTTTTGTGATTCAGTTGTATCCTGCGTACAATGCAGCGCCTTTCCCGAGGCGGGAGAGCTCGTAGAGCAGGAGTGTGACCGGGAAATAAATGGTGCGAAAGGGACGGCGGAAAAAATATCATGGATCCAGAGTAGAAAAAGTAGTGGGATCCGCCTCACGTCCACAACATAACGAGAAAACCGTTTTCCTTTCAAGATGATTCAGCTGCGGGCTTGCAGGTTACGGGTAGGTAGGGTGAGGGTGGTACAAACAAGGTTTTGGTTAAGTATGTGAAGAGTGAATGGTGCATATTTAAAGAAATCTACTCCATTCCACACTCGTTTTAGAGACATTGAGACCATTCATACGCAGAAAAATAGCCTCATTGGATTGTCGTCTTTAGATTATAATTTTCTATTCGGAAAAGGGGGGGGGGGGGGGGGATGATAGTGAATGTAGAATTTAGGCCAAAGGCCAAGCACTGGGACCTATGAGGTCATTCAGCACTGAAATGGAAATTGGCATAAAAGGTTTGATAGGTGTAACTGGAGGAAAACCTCGCAGTTGCAATATGAATCAATTGTTAGGAGAGGGTGGAAAATAAGATGCAGAAGGAGAATATGGAAGGAAGCACCGTAAAAGGAACGAAAGTGGTCGCAGCTAGTGGTCGAAGGCACGATGCAAAGAACCTTAAGTAATGCCTATAGTGCACCGCATGAGGTCCACTGATGGTACTACCCTCCAGGAAAATGAAATAAACCTCCTTGTTTTAAGAAATGAGCTTTGTCTTATTTTTTACGTGAACACTAATCCACTTAGAATTAAATATTTTCCGTAAACAAAATTCGTAGTATATACGTATAGTTTACTTGCCAAAAGTGAGGAGTGAGGAATAATCAATTGCAGTTCCCGTCCATTATTTTGGATTACGTTTGCGACCCCCACACCCTGTTCCACGTTGTTTATTAACTTCAGTCGACTGTCATTCAGGTGCGCTATTCACTGTTTTGATACAAAAAAAAGTAACGAAAAGATTATGACGCAACCAGGCTCAGGGACGTCCGGCTGGCATGAAATTACGACTTGTAACTTCTAGTTGGTAAGATGAACGTCTAAATAGTTACAAGAACACCATTAGGAATGAAATAGTTATAAAAAAAAAGTTGTAGAGGAAGAAGAGCCAAGAGGGTGTTACATAAATGGCAGCGTATCTAGACTATAAAGAACGTTACTTCGGTAAAAGCGGCAAATAATGCAAAGAACGAAGCAAACAACACATACAGGCAAAGAACGGGCAAGGCCACGAAGGCGCGGGCCATATAGGAGGAAGATGATAATAACAGGAATAAGGAGTTTAATCTTCTCCCCCACACAGATATACTAAATACAGCTGGACTCGGATCGGGTCATTCCAAAGATACTTGCCATTGAGGACTGTTGTAAGTTTATATTCCAGGAAAGCTTGTAACCCTTTTGAATACATGTTTCCAATTGATACCATCCAGTTTCAATGAGATCCTGTTAGCAAATACTTATATATATATCTATATATATATATATATATATATATATATATATATATATATATATATATATATATATATATATATATATAATATATATATATAGTGTGT
>NC_087208.1:88925028-88927528 GCF_015104395.2 Macrobrachium nipponense
AGTTCTCCATTGGCTTCACATGTATGCTGTCCATGTACAGAATTATTTTGTTTTCTTCGTGGATATTCTGTCTTTTTTTTTCTTTTTGGAGCGGAGGAAGGAGTAGGGAGGGAGACATGTTTAAACCTTGTTTCAGATTTTTTTTTTTTTTTTTACTATCAGTAAGTTGCCTTTACATTAATCTTTTTCTGGTAGCTTGTATTGCTGACATCTTCATAACAAGGTCAGCCATCGGAATGGCACATCTCTGAGGTGGGAGAGATATTCTGAGGTCACTAAGTATAGAAGTAGACAAAGTATGCGAAATAATAAAGACGTCTCGAGCAAAATGGAACAAATAAAAATCATCTATCATACATGAACCTGAACCGCCTTATGTTCCTAAAAAAAAGTAAAATTTACCAACAAACTGAATATGTAAATAGTTGTTACTATGTGGTCGCAAGCATTCTACTATATAATGGTCTTCATTGAATAAGATGAATATTTAAAGAAAACTTATATCAATCACGGTATATATTAAGAGAACTCGCGGGTATTTTAATGATTTTACCTTGAGGTATAGACTAGCTTCATCGTGGACTGGATTGTCTGCATAACCTGAAAATGAGGAAAAATAGTGTTTATAAATATTATTTTGATTAGGTGACGGTCAAGTGACCGGATATAGGGAAATTTTATATAATATCTATATAATATAGTTTTATAAACTATAAATATATATACACACGCACACATACGCGCATACACCACATCTATCTATCTATCTATCTATCTATCTATCTATCTATATATATATATATATATATATATATATATATATATATAGAATATATTATATATATATATATATATATATATATATATATATATATATATATATTATATTATATTCTAATCTATCTATCTATCTATACATACATACATATATATATATATATATTATATATATATATATATATATATATATATATATATATATATATATATCTAATCTATCTATCTATCTATACATACACATACATCATACATACATAATATATATATATATATATATATACTATATATATATATATATACATATATATATATATATATATATATATATATATATATATATATATATATATATATATATATATAGATAATAGATAGATAGATAGATAGACAGATAGATATATATATATAAACTAGCTGACAAACCCAGCCCTACCCAGGAAAACTCGTGAATGAGAACTGATCAACTCTCTCTCTCTCTCTCTCTCTCTCTCTCTCCTGTTAAGATAGTTGCTTCGGGTACATTTACCCAGCATTTTTGACATTTTATATATCACCACTTCTCACCCCCATTCCTATTGGAGATGAACTTGGACTTGAAGGCCATTGAGAATGGTTCTATCCATCCCAGTGACAGCATAGCTATGGATTAGACACATATCAATCATTTTTCACATTTTATATTTTACCCCTTCTCATCGGCCACCCCCCCCCCCCAACAAACCACCCTCCACCATTTCCAATCAAGGCTGAACGTTTACTTGAAGGGCATTGCAAGTGTTACTATTCATCTCAGCGATCTTGAAAACTATGGATTAGACACTAATATCTGCCATTTTCAGTTATTTTTACATGTCATCCCTTTCCCACTACCTTCTCACCCTCTCCCCACTGGGGCTGAACTTGAAATTGAAAGGTAATGGGAGTGTCAACATTCATCTTAGCGACCTCAAAAACTATGGATTAGACACTAGTATCTGTCGTTTTCAGTTATTATTACAGACATGATGTTTTAAGCAAAACATGAGTGAAAACATATTATTGCAAATTATTCTAGTAAATAATATTCCTTTAATAGCAGTATTTATGAAAATGCATTTGAGTTATGATAAGCCAAATTCCAAATCACATTTACAGTATTAAAAATTATTTGGGAATCAAACACGGAAATTGTAATGACTCTTTGAGGAAAATAAAACTAGAGGAAAGAACATTGAACACGAGGCCAGCAATTATCCTGTCAATTTACCCTTAAGAAATTGGACGTACTGTTGACCAGTAGGTTGCCCAGTGCATGATATTAAAGTATTCAAGCTTATTGATAGCTGCCATAACATTATATATAAAGCAAACAAAAAACCAGACCTCATAATAACAATTAAGTTGTAAATAGATGATAAATTATACTGTTCAAAAATCAGTTTATTGATAACTTAAAATGGATTATAAGGAAATCATGTTTAATCTGCTTATTCACGAGGAATTTTCGTACAGAATTACACGGTATCTCCTATATTATTATCTGTATACCAAAGTGTTAGGAAGAATGTTCTTTCTTTGTTACTTAGTTAGCTACGGTGTTTGATTCTTATCAATGATTGTCTGATAAACGTTCCACTTAGACAAAAGATGTTTCTTTTCCCAGAGGTGCAAGCTAGGTTCCCATAATTTCAAGTAGTTTTCCCAAATATCCGAAAAGCATTCAGACGTAACTCATGTTACT
>NC_087208.1:88930028-88950004 GCF_015104395.2 Macrobrachium nipponense
CTCCCTCTCCGTCAATGGTATTCATGAGACTCCGATAAAGAAAAGAAAACAAGCCGAAGGGAATCTCCCATCCATCAAAGATAGGCCCTATTCATTACCTACTGATCAGAAACCTCTCCATCTCCATGAAAAGTATTCATCACACACCAGTCAAAGGAAAAAAAACACACCTATAAAAACACCTTCGTCTCGGTCAGATGAAAAAGAATAGGAACATTATAGCAAATTAACTTTCCTCATTCCCTCCTGCCAAAGGTAGCCATTCATAAAGTAACCGCAAGCTGATATTTTTCAAAGAGCAGTATCCTTCCTACATGCATTTCCTTATCATCATGATTACCGTCACTGTCACTCATTCAGCATAGATGTAGGCCTAGTCCTGACTCCTGATTCAACAATTCCATAACTAGGCAGCAGGAGAGATTGCGCTAGAATTCAACTATCACAAGTAAATGTTACCAAGCAACATTTGCACTACTTTTTGGATACTTAAAGCAAATATCGAAAATTAGATTACAATGAAGTCTGTTTACTGTTCACAAGTGATTTACTAGTTGAAGGGACCGTAATGTTACATTTTTCAATAAACTGCAAAAAAAATCATATTTAAAAGATTAGCAATCCAGTTGCTTAATGCACGTCATCAGTCTTTCCCCATCAATCTTTCCCCCATATCCATGACTACTCAGAAATCGCATACGAAATCTTGGCGAAGAGCAATGTTAAGGATAAACGTTTATTTAAAAAATTCACAACACCGACACACGAAGCCTTAAAATGTATATGTTTATAGGACATTTTCTGCTTAGAATGACTTTTTCTTTCATTTCGTGGAATATTCGCATAAACTAGTGTTACACCCTGTATTGGATGTGTTTGCTTTTTCTGTTAACTGCGTGTATAACCTAAAAAGAGTGAATTATTAACTTAGTATTCATAGTAAAATTAAATATGTTAAAATACTTAGAAATTACGAAGGAATTATTCTATAGGATAGCTCTGAAGGAGGAAGAACGCTCACTAGAGTTGTTACTGCTTGAACGTGGTGAAATGGTTTGTAAGTGATATTAAGAATGAATTTAAATGTTTAATCAGAAGAGTCTGCGTGGAAGCTACATTGGGAGCTATTCTAAGAAAATGGTCAAGAAAAGAGAATTTTCTCCACCTTCTGAACTTTTAGAAGTTGTAAGTATATAATTGTTAATGCAGAAGAAAAAGACGCATAAAAATTCGTAAAGTTTCATTACCAATAACAGATTTCAAAACTTGAAGACTTCTTATTTTTAACAGTGAGAACAATAGGTCTTTCATTGGCACTAGCAATAAAAGGGCATTTTAAAAACATTTAATCGAAAACTATACCTTTAGGTCCTGTTAACTTAAGTGTAATTTTTCTGGTAAAATGCCGCTCATGAACAAAACTTACCTGAGTTTATGATGACAAATCCTTTGACAGCAACAAGACTGGCAAAAAGAACAAGATAGTTCACTATTTGGCTCTCCATGGTAAGAGGCGCAGCAGTAGAATAAACAGGAGTTTCAATAGTGGTCTGCTTTCTAGGTGACATAAGTACTAGGTAATGAGAAGAACTGTTACGAGTGTTAAGATAGCGAGAGATAATAGAAGCCTAATCTTATCTATTCATTTTTGCATAGATGAAGTAAATTTCTGTTCCTCGTTCGTAATGTCGTCTGAATTTTACTTTTTAATAACCGACTTCACGTTCAATGAATTTGGTTGAAGCGCAAATTACGAGTACCTGGATTTGTAATAGTCACAATAACTTCTCAACGATTTCGTCAGGAAATGGATAGATTCCAGAGGTGTGAATCGAACCCACACACGATAAGTCACCCGAGTTGAGGTTGAGCTTGTGCAGGTTCGTTTTACATATACCAACAAGCGGCACGAGTTGATAATTTTATGTATATGGCTGATAAAAAAGTGTATGCATGTGTGAGAGAGAGTGACGGAGAGAATCACCTGTATCTATAACATTACGATGGGTTTTTACGTTTAGCTTAATATCTGTTATATAAATTCTGTATTACAAATAACCACAGTAACCTCTTATCGTTTAGATTTCCCCAGAGTTTTTTGATACTTTTATCACAACAGACTTTGAATCTAGTCAGGAAATTAACGGAAAAACAGAGCGGCCAAAGTGGTACTTCACTCTTACTACCGGGCATGAGTAGAAGAGAAAATATTATTTAGCAATGCTCGGCTTTCATAAAACAAAAGTGAAATACTACACCGCGTTTTAATTGGTTTAGACATTTCTACAGTACAAGTGAGGGAACGATGAAAAGTGTCTTAGGATCGCTGTAGGTTTAGTTAAAGTTGCCATATCCAGTCGAACGAGACAAAGAGCATAGCGACCATTCTTCAGTTACAAATTGGTAGACTGGTTGCTGTTGCTAGATGAGAACTAGACAAAAGTGAGTCATCATCAGGCTCTCGGTTTGATGATATTGACTACAGAAAAAACAAATTTAATGTGGAAAATCAAGTTACCGATTTTAATCGGAAGTTTGGACGTGATTTCCTGGTGACATTCTGGAAGTAGTTTTCAATTTTGATATCACGAAATCGTCGAAAAATAACTGAATGAGTCATTGTAATGCAGAACTGTCATGAAGCTCTTCATTGTTGTTGTAATCATAAAAGTATAGCTTCCTTAATATAGTTATTAAGTGTACTTGGTTTAGCTGACAACACTAATAACCGTCATTAAAATCTGGCATCTTGCCTTGACCGAGATCGGTGTCATTCGTTGGTTTGGGGGTTCGTTTGAAGGGGTTCCCCAGATGGCCACAACTATAGTGTCTCGACCTGATGAGAATAAGAAAAACGTGAATGAAATTCGCTAATGTGTAATGCAAATATGAAAGCACAAACACACAGAAAGACACACGCAGATATATATATATATATATATATATCATATATATATATAATATATAATATATATATATATATTATGAGTTTGTAGTCCACAGGGGAAAGGAAAAGCAGAAATTCCTTTTAGCTCAACAGTTTCGGCCTCCACTGGCCCTTATCGAGAGCTGTTTATTAACTAGCGCACAAAGTTTACAGTACATTCTAAGTAAAATATAAGAAGCAGAAAAATCAAATAATCAGTTAGATAAGCATTGCTCATTGAAATACAGGAGAATCAGTTACTGTAACAACCCATTTCGAAGGTTTCAAAACACAAAAGTATATCTTAAAACAACTCATCTAACAATTAAAATATGTTCTCTTGACGAAAGGACAACATTGATTAGTTTGCGCGCGCGCGCGTGCGTGTGTTTGTGTGTGAACTTAAGAATTACCTTTCATCACTTCAAACCTATCGTATTCTGAGACATGAATGAAGTGTTAAAGTACGTTACTCTTACTTTTATTACAAAGTTAGTGGAAACTTTGGCAACCTTCAGAGAGATGCTAGAGCGGAAACATGACTGGACGTAGAATTTTAATATGTTGCTTCGTCCTAATTCATAGTTTGGCGCTTTGTTGTTTTGAGTGAAAAAGACGATATGTATGAAAGTTTTTTTTTTTATCGATAATATTTGTTTTCCTTTTTTGTTTTACCTCTCACCGTGCTATATTTTCTCTGATTATGTCTAGCTGTTGGTATTCATTCATATGAGCTCTTTAATAAGGAACATCGTTGTTACACAAAACCTGCTAAGCAAATAAATGGTAAAGTCCATAGTGCTTTGAAAATAGACTTGCTAGATTAAAGTTCAACCCACCATAAATGACGAAAACCTACACAGAAGTTCCTGCATTTTTCTTTAATAATGCAAAGGAACGTTAACTCTCAGTGAATTCTAGTACCTACATTTCGTAAATTCCGTATCAAGAAATAATATATGATCTCATTTCCTATTCATATAATTTTGAAGGTCATTTTTCTTTACATTTAGACACAGAGGGGACAAGTTACTGGAAGATTATTTCACATTTTATATAAGTTCTGTATGTTGTTTATCCAAGGCCACAAAGCACTTGGTTTCGGAAAGAGTAAAACAGGGTTCTTTATCAGCTGACTCTTTAAATTGTTGGTTATCTTAGGCTCCCATAATACAAATTTCAAAGTGTGAGAGATTGACCCTTCAGTCATAGAGCAATAAATTATCAAATTTTTCTGAGGAAAAGAGGAGGGTGACTTCAATGAGTAGAATCTGTGCGCCTCTGATTGCAGTCAGGTTATGAAGTCAGGCAAAGTCCCTCTGAATTCCCCTTTATCTGTAAAGGAGAACTAATCAGCAATTTTGTAGACATCAATGTGGAAGCCAGGTCTCTATATCTATTGATCCTGGATATTACTGCAAATAATAAGCTTAAGTAGGTCTTGAATACCAGCAAAACGCATAATTGTACATTGTTTCTTTGCGTGTATTTACCGACAGATACTACACACACTTGAAACTTAGTTTATATTTATCATCTTTATTAGAATGTTAATATTGATTTTAACATTCTGTTGTCCTCACTTACAAGTTCGTCATATTTAAGGAGTCAACGAAACATTTGAAATCATTCAAGTAATCTACATATCACTGAATGATTTTACTTGTATTGGAGTTGCAACCTTAACTTTATTCAGTCTCTGTTGTTCAGATTTTTTGCGTATTTTGCGCTCATTAAAAGGATACTGAAAGTCTGTTCTCATAACCTTATCAGTGTCACATGTTCACCATACTAAGGGTTGTCTTCATTAGTTTTTGTACTGAAAGGAAACCAGGTCTAGAAAGATTCTCGTACAGAGAAAGTTCTAATTTCTTACCTTATATATTCAATTTGAATTCGGTAATGGCTTCGTCTCAGCCAGCCTCAAGAAAAACCTTTTTAAGGAATAAAAGAAGCGTCATCAAAACGGGGGAATCTACAATTCCACTATCGAACGCACAGTTGACTTTTTCACAAATATAAAAGGAATTCGTGGAATGTATAAGTTCATTTCCTTCTCTTCTTTCCAATATTTTCCCAGTGAAGAATTCAAACGGCACTCGGCCATGTCTTGGAAAATCTTGTATGGGATGAAGGAAGCGTGTAATGCTGGCCCTAATGATGTGCCTGCTCCTTCTCTCGTGGGCTAAAAGTACAAGTACTCTTAACAATAGAATAGCAGTTATGGCTCAAAAATGTAATGTATCCGAATAAAGAATATACGAGACCAAAAGCCGTCATTACATAATAATGCGCTCTCACCGATTGTTGAATCACGTGTGTTTGAATGATAATTTTGACTTTTATTTGCACTTTATTTATATACACGTACTGGTTTGCGAATCCGCAATACTTACAGAAAACGTACGTAATATTAACAAAACTTTAGATCAGTAAGATCAATATCATTTAACAATTAATTCAACCATATCATAAAACAAACAAATATCAAAATACAAAATAAAACTTACCAAATTATGTGCAATATTGTAAACACGCCTTCCAAGTCGACTTAAAGTGGATTAGGAAAGCTTTCAACGAATATGCGAAAGCTTTGACTTAACCATACATTTCTTTGGGATAGCAGCTATCGCTAATATAGCTATCGCTAATATACATATAAAATAAGTGACTTGAGACGATAGAAGCTACTCTTACATCTAACCCAAATCTACAATTTCGTATATAGTTCAAGATATCAGTGATAAAATGTAAGTTTTTTTTTAACTTATCCGTAATCCATTTACTGCTTGCAACACCGATCATTTTTTCTTAGGGTTATGCTTTATTGTTATTCAAAATGAAATACCACAAATAAAATGAATAAAAGATATTCTTTCAGATGTAATAATTAAGGCCCAGTGATACATATCCAGGAGAATCTTGATACATATCAGTGTATTCTTTTGGTGTTTCGTTGGAAACAATTCAAATCGAGGGTCTCGCTACTATGTATTTCATTTGGTATTCGTTGAAACAGGGTTTCTCACACCATCTTCTAATTTC
Organism: Macrobrachium nipponense; assembly: GCF_015104395.2. Classification (NCBI taxonomy): domain Eukaryota; kingdom Metazoa; phylum Arthropoda; class Malacostraca; order Decapoda; family Palaemonidae; genus Macrobrachium; species Macrobrachium nipponense. Next base: position 88,936,000 of record NC_087208.1, read on the forward strand.
TTTCCTTTCATTCCATGTCCACACACAAATTTTAAAGGCACTTTACTCTTGAAATTTAGGACATAAACAGACCTAGTCAATCAAGATTTACGAATTCGTTCAAATAAGACCTCTTGGGATACTTATCCCATCTATCACCAACCCTTTGTCATTCTTTAAACCTCTTTTCTCGTCTGTCTTTTCATCCATTCCCCACTCATCTTTCGCTCCTCCGTAAGGGGGTAGTGCCGTCAGTGCACCTCATGTGGTGCACTGTAGGCTTTACTTAAGGTTCTTTGCAGCGTGCCTTCGGCCCCTAGCTGCAACCCCTTTGATTCTTTTTACTCTACCTCCTTTCATAATCACTCTCTTCCATCGTACTTTCCACCCTCGCCTAACAATTGAGTCATAATGCAACTGCGAGGTTTTCTTCCTGTTACACCTTACAAACCTTTTACTCGCAATTTCCTTTTCAGTGCTGAATGACCTCATAGGTCCCAGTGTTTGGCCTTAGTCCTAAATACTATATTCAACTGCAATTTTTTTTATGTAATGTAATGTTTTCAGGCACGTACTAGCATTGCAATTTTTCAACTGAACAATGTAGGATGAAATAAGCTAACGACCTACATGATTGTACAGAATTTAGGGTTTTCCTAAATCTTTGTAGCTGATGAATGAAATGTCGGTTAAGCGACGGGTGTATCACTTGTGTATCCAGTAACTACAGAGAAGGTTGTCTCGTCGCTGTGATTTTAACCCAATTTATCACATTCATGAAGAAAGTAACAAACGCTTTGGGTGTAATGACGTCAAGGAAGGGTAGGCAAGGAGGAGAATGGTGGGGTCGAAGAGGAAAGTTGGGGTATTGAAAAATTTATTCACTATATAAGTAGATGCTCAGGACAAGTTCAGCACTGCCCAAGCTCGTATGTCCGAAAGCATTATTCAGTTTGTTGGCTACCCTATCAAATTCAAAAGCAAAGTGCCTGAAAAAGCTGAATTTGGAAATTGAATTTATTACCAAAAATGAGGGGAGGGTGGGAAGCACACCGATCTATCAATTCATTTGAAAGATATTCGCAAAAAACGGTGACACAAACTTCCTGAAATACATAGTAATTTGCTGTTGTTTCTGACATGAAAACCAACTGAGCTTAGGACCAAAACAAAAGCAAAAACAAAGCACAGTACTACCAAAAACAAAATTCACGGAAATCACATCGCTAAAACGTTGCTAGACCATTAGTTAACACTAATGAAAATATTACGTTCTAGAAATTTGCAGCATCAGAAATTCCCAACGAATTGTGTTCTTTAAAGTTATATTTGCAAATTCAGAATGTATCAATGTTTGGAAGTAGACCTGTGATTTTATACTTATGGTAGCCGTTATTAATTAATTAGAATATAAGCCTTCGTATTTCCATGGCTCTTCGCAACGTTGTCATCTCCTTACTACCAGTTAAATGATCTTGGTAAAATATGACAAATATGTTTCTGTAGTACATTTTTACCGAATCATTCACGGTAGCTAAGCTATTAAAAGACAGAATTTTACTTTACACACAATAGATTAGGAAAATTCATTTCCTTTTACCACGAGTGTTGGGCTTAGAAAAAAAATAAAAAATGAGAGAGAATCCCATGCCGCTACTTGAGACGGGTAACCAGTAGTTTCAAAATTTCTAAATGTCAGTCACAGTTTCTATGATGGGTCCTGAAGCGACGAACGATGAGATCGCGAATGAGACGTAGTAGGCCTCCGCTCGTGATTTATGTAGGATTACTCATTGTTAAGCTAACTATAACATAGATTCATTTAATGAATGACAGTTGAATACCAGAATGTTCTGTAAGTGTAAAATGCGCCAACGGTAAAATGAAGGTCACTTTTATATATTAAACAAAACAAGGACCAAGCCTTCCGTTCTCTCTCTCTCTTCTCTCTCTCTCTCTCTCTCTCTCTCTCTCTCTCTCTCTCTCACCTTAAGTTCTTTAGAGCTATATATATATATATATATATATATATATATATATATATATATATATATATATATATATATATATATATATATATATATATATATATATAAAATTCTAAATAACTTAAGGTATTATAGAGAGAGAGAGAGAGAGAGAGGTCTCCCGGCGGAGGTGGTGGAAACTATCGTAAGTATCATTTTCTCACATGAATGCCAATAATGATGTAATTATATATATATATATATATATATATATATATATATATATATATTGCAGAACCAACCACAAATTTTCTTCGGAAACCATCGGCTGGAATTTTGTGCACGAATTTCGTATTTGGGTCACATTATCACCGACGACCTAAAAGATACGGCAGACATTGAACAGAGGCGTCGTAAACTATGTGCAGCTGGCAACATGATTGCAAGGAGGTTTGCCTTCTGTCACAGAGACGTGAAACTGCTGCTCTTCCGCTCGTACTGCTACAGTATCTATGGGTGTTCCCTCTGGACGAACTATACCCGTGAGACCATGAGAACCGCATCACTGTTGGTGCACAATGACATTCTGAGACGCCTCACAAACACTCCCCCAGCTACCACTCCGCCACACAGAAAAAAAAAAATGTTCATAGAAAACCACCTGGACAATTTAAAAATCATTGTTAGGCGAACAATGTCCAGTCTGGTAACCCAAGTGAGAACAGCAGCAACTCGCTCAATACAAAGCATCCTAAGGAGTGAAGCAAAAGAATGAAGATCTAAATTGTGGAAAAGATGGGAAATGAGGCCTTTGTCCCCTAAAGGACTTAATTTATGTATTGGCAAGATGTCATCTGCAGTTTTTGTCATTATTACATTTATTGCTGATATTTTAATTTTTCTTTATTACTGTGATTACTATCAAGTTAAAATTTTTTTTTTTTTTTGTTTTTTTTTTTTTTTTATTGCATTCAATTTTTTGTATTAGCCCTCTGGACCTGACTACTGTAACCACCTAAGGTCTCTAGTTGAAACTTAAGTTATAGAATTTGTGCACTAACTGTTATTACTCTTAATGCATATTTTTTTCCTCTCCAATATTATTACTGTTATTACCTGTATTATAATTACTAGCTTTTATACTACCTCAGCTATTTTGTGGATAAGTGCCCGATTATTCATTTTTCTTTTTCTTTTTTCTTTTTTATCATGTCTCATGTATCTAGATTGTGTATGTTACTGTCTGTATTTTGTATATTCAATGTATATGGCTCTGAGCTGAAATAAAGCATATTATTATTATTATTATTATTATTATTATTATTATTATTATTATTAATTATTATTATTATTATTATATATATGAATGGGTGTGTTTGCGCGCGCGCTCATTTACTTGGTATGCTATTATATTTCCAGCTTTTATCAGTAAAACTCCAAATACCGAATGACGATTATTATTATTATTATCATTATAGTATTATTATTATTATTATTATTATTATTATTATTATTATTATTATTATTATTATTATTATTATTATTATTATTATTATTATTATTATTCATAAAGATCGCAAATTTTCAGTAAGAATGGTTTGGTAATATATAATATTGTGTGTGAAAAATTAACAATCCTTTAAAATATTCTTTGCACGTCGTTTACCTAAGAACGTTATTTTTTTTTTTATTTACATTTACATACGTGGATCAAGCATCTAACAAGAATAGACATCTTTTAGCGCTGATAAAAGTATTTTCATCTCGTGGTTGGAGTGTAAAAGTGGAAAAAACAGGAAAATGTTGAATACATCGACTCTTCATGGACATATCTTTTATCTTCAAAATGCTCGTAGTTCTAATGTCATAGTTGGCAGGTTTAGTTGCTCAGTGTGAGAATTTTATACGCATTATTGTTCAAGGCCACACCATTCGATATCAAAATGCCAGTAGCAATTAAGTAAATCGTACGGCAACTAAAATAACAAGGGTTGAATGTTTCACATAAGCAAAGTGTTCAGTGTCTTATAGTCTACTATCAACATACTAGTGGCATTCAAGTAATAGTAGTTCACTTCGGTATTGTAGGTGATCTCTTTAGATATGATAAATGCCCAAGAGCATCAGGGTGTTAGGATATAACCTTTGAACAATTTTAGAATTGCATAGGTATCGGAAATAGGTATTTATTTGTATGGTGATAAGAAATAAATACTCATGTTCGTGTCTTTGACACAACACGAATGTCAGCTATTCTTTCATGACACTCTTACACATATAGAAACACAACTTATTTCTCCATATCGCACATAATGCATGCCGATTGGCATCTTGAACAGAAGAGCAGTAAACATGCCTGGGGCGCAGAGTGAAGCCGTGAATTTTACAGACGAATGTGAGAGGTGAGACGAGGCAATTTGGACGGGGTCTTATATTACCCAGCTGTAGTGTGAATCTTCCTCCCTTGAGATGGATGTCTCAGGACCAGTAAAATTGTATATCTACGTCCTACACTTCATTTCTGTTTATATTGCTCTATACTTGTTCATTTGATTTTAACTTTGTTAAAATTTAGACATTACTGCTGTTGAAGTGTGCATAAACTTTATAACTAATATAGTTTGTGTGAGTGCTACAAGTATGACAGATATATCCATCTATCTATCAAGAACGTTGGATTAAATTGTTCAGCGGTTATGTCCAAAATATGTTAGATTCACTTCCAGATAAACTTCAGACCCTAATTGACTCTCAGAAAAGTAAATGTCATAGCATGGCTCACTCTTTACGCTGTAGACGTTTTTGTTTTGTAGCGTGTTCAGAAAGTGAGCATTAAATGAAGAGAGAATATTTAGTGGCATTTGATGTGTGCCCCATTCTTTATGATTCCTTGTTTTTAAAAGATCATTAATGAGAGATATAGCCAATTCTCTCAATAGTTCTAGTGACTAAACTTCAGATTAAGATGAAAATGAATTTTTTTTAAACAAATAACATTGAACAGACAGTCCATTTTTATACATCGCCAAATTTCGTCGTTGATTTATATATAATCAAATAACTATTGTAGATTAATACAAACTCAGTGACCAAAAAATCTGTCTTCATTGACTTTTCGGAAGAGGCTTAAATGAAGGGACGATATAATATCCAGTAAAGTCGAATAAGCTATTATGGCCTCCATTAACCCGTCTGGAGTGTAAAGTCAATCCTTCACTTCGAGGGCTGATTGAAACTCCGTATTTATCGTCCTCTCAATTCCGCACCGTAACAAAGCAGCCAAGCATTCGGGAATTACGGTTTCGAAGTTCGTGATGAGGCTGGGCGGGATTCAGGAGGTGGAGCTGGAACATCGCTGTTGGTTACCAGATCTGTTTTTTTCTTTTAGTTTATCAGTATTAGTAGATAAGATTATCGTCGTTTATATGTATATATATATATATATATATATATATATATATATATATATATTATATATATATATATATTATATATATTGAAAAAGAAACCCACAAAATCAGTGTAACGTGTTTACTTCTAAACATTTACATTTGATTTTACTACACACTCGAGTACTTGACCCAGGCTGACAACCTACTCATCTCTTGAAAATGGGCCGCAGATATGGTCTGAAAGTACTCGAGTGTGGAGTAAAATTAAATGTAAATACTTAGAAGTAAACACGTTACACAGTGATTTTGTGGGTTTCTTTTTCATTCTTCAGAAAAAAACTGAAAGAAGTTTTTGTTTAGTTCATCGTTGCTATAAATAATCGTTGTACTATTAATACTATTTCTTCCTGTTGCGGATATTGTTACGGTTTTCTAGAATTATAATCTGACTCTTCGCCTATCATCAAGGAATAGCAGCTACAGGCTCACTCATTGCAGCGTTCGCTAACGCTATGTAGTATATGGAGCAAGTAACCTAGCTATTGAAGTTATTAACAGTTCAGTTCTTTGTCGTTATTGATGTAACTTCAAGAAACTATGTGTCATTTCTCATTTATTAATAAAATACAGAGGCCAGAATGTTGGATTTTATTTAGACATGGAAATGAGAAGTTTGAGAAAACAAAGTCTTGATTTTTCCCTTGTGGAGCAGGCACCTTTACTCACCAGTAAATATAAGTATGATTAATATTACTACTCACTGAAAATGGCATTTGCAAATTTAGTAACGACGACATCAGTAAGGCGGGAAGTTTTTATTGCACTTTATTACTCAAGCTGGAACATAAACTAAGGGGCCTTTTGTCTGCCGTACAATTGGAGTTCATATAATGAACTTTGAGAACTTATGCCAGATATACACTACGAATCTCATGGCGATTACTCAAGCATTTGGGAGGAACAAAAGAATTTTAGTGATACACGTATCCCTTTTTTGGTAACGGATTCAGTTGTTTGAAAGCAGTGGTTTTGAATTTTTTACCGTAATACGCAGCTCTATTGAAATATAAAATATATAAAAACCAAATTCATTTTTATCTTTGAAATTCGTTATTTATTGTCCAGTTTCAATGGAGTGAAATTTTTTCTTGCAATACGATATTTATAAACATAGAGCGACTTCACTTTTTCTAAAGTCTTTCAAAATAAGGAGAGACCATTACAGCTGTCAGATAAAAAGGTGAGAGAATTTTAGTAATGGAAAAGGAAGGCATGAAAAATGTCTGCATTTTATAACTGTAATCACTGTAAGTATGATATCAGAAAGTGAGAAAGGAAGTCTGTATATTGGTAATATAGAGTACTTTGGAGAAACGAATTATATTTCCAAAATTGCAAAGTGCTATCATTAAAAAAAAATTTCACGCTTTGATATGCAATAAAAAAAAAAAAAAAAGAAAAAAAAAAAAAACATACGCTTCAACCACCTTCACGGAAGTTTCATTAGTAGCGTGTCAAAATCTCCTACACGCACTACGCCATTGGAGTTTCTTAAAGCAACAACAAGGCCAACAAAATTCTGTTGGCCTTGAGCATCAATTAATTTGCGGTCGAGGTTTCGTCTTCTTTACAAACTATCCTTTTTGTCGTCCAAGAAGACAAATCCACCGGATTCTTTATACATTCAGACAGCCATTAGACGAAACAACCTTAACATTATCATTGAGTTTTTAGTACTTTTTTCCCAAGGCAATTCTTTTTATTATATCACGTATATGCAAGTGTAAACTATTTATGGATTACTTGCTGGACAGATTAGAGTTCCGGATGGGTGGGTAATAATCAACCACTTAAACATGGCATCCATGTTTCATTTCGTGAGAGAACGTGTAATGATCTAGACACTTTTTTTTTTTTGTTCTAAGTCTGCAGGCGTAACGTTTTTCACTGGAACCTGGGCCTACATTCAGATACAGTGATAGACATTACAGTTGATTCACATCAACCGTGCATCTGATGTCTAGGCCAGTCCCTTACGACGCTCCTGATTGGCTGTTGATAAGCCAATCACAGGGCAGGAAACTCAGCCTATCTCGACAGTTCACATAGGCAGGATGTATATTCCACCTCTCCTGAGGGATGCGTCTTTTAAAAGTATCCCTCAGGAGAGGTGGAACATACATCCTGCCAATGTGAACTCTCGAGAGAGACTAAGAGTTTCCAACCCTGTGACTGACTTATCAACAGCCAACCAGGAGCGTCGTAAGGGACTGGCCTAGACATCAGATGAATGGTTGATGTGAATCTATTAATTTAAAATTCTTGCTGCGAGAGAGCCTCAAAAATGAAGAAATGAGAAGCTCAGGGGAGGTAGAGATTATTGATATGAGACAAAAGTCGAAACTGCGATGGCACTGACATACGGTAATGACGAGTGAGGAGGAAGTTGTTGAAAAAAGCTGGGGTGGGGACCCGTGGGGGGTTGAAGGTTGAGAGGGAAACAGATGATGGAGATGGCTTGATAAGGTAAAGGAGAATCTGGAGAAAGTCTCGAAGGGGAAGAAGGAGTTTCCGATGGAAATTCTTGTAGAAAACGTTTCATGGCAACCGACCCCTTAGCTTAAGGATACCGCTGGGGATGGAGAAGATGAACGTTAGTATTTAGGAAGGAGATCACTGTGCTACTAAAATAACAGCTTTTGACTCCCGATACGTGTACATAAGGATCAATAAGAAAACATAAATAAATGAGAAAATGCGTTAAAAACAATAGATTTTTTCTTAATGAAAATCCCCAAAATCGAATGATCTGATGTTTTCCGAACACGAAAAAGGATTAAATTTTTCACTTTTTCATCTAGCCATCACTGGTTTAATTAATGTTCCCAATTTACCCTCTCTAGTAAATAGCTAACACTTCTTTGTCTAATCTTCAATTTTACTTTGCGTAATTTATGATACAATATCATTTATTAACTACATTATTGTATGCATATCCATTGATATTTCTCTCAGTAATCATCTGCCTCATTAGTTGATCATTCAGCTTTTCATTTAAAGTAATTATTTAATTTCGCCTCTCTTTGTTACTTTCTATTATTCTTCCGTTCGCGCTTTGTATTGTTTCCTCTCGTTAACTTCTTTGTTTCTTCATTTGGGTTCCTTTGTGGTAGTTTTCTTTTTGTGTTCACCGATATCCATTTCATCTTCAAAGGGTTTAATTTCACGAAGTAATTTGATCCATCTTGTGTTTTGCATATTGTTCTTCACTGTGATGAAGTGTCTGAATTCCTCTTTGCATTTTTCCTTTTCTTACTTTTTTTTACTTTTTATTTTAAGCATTTTTCTTTTTTCTTACTTGCCTTTACTTTTTCTTGTATTGTATCATATCCGGTACAATATCTTGGAAAACTCTTCTGTAATTATCGTAATATTCTTTGCGAAGTGTAATTCACTGGCAGTTATGAAATTTTTGGTTGTGAAACTGAGGTTGATATACATCTTTTAGTTGTCGATTGACTTATATACAAATAGTTAGCAATTTTAATAATCATATCCTTTGATGGCACGAGGTACGGCAAGATCGTCATGTATCATATCCCCGAGAACGAGTAACATAAAAATCACATAAAAACCTCTTCAAAGAAAATGCAGAGGACTTACCCACAAAATGACCATAAACATGAGCGCTGGTTATAGAAGCCTTTTCAAAACTTCCCTTAATGGAGAAAAGGTGCGCTTTAACGACATTATATTTCTCTCGACCTCTAGGGTGCCTTGAACATTTAATGTGTTGTGGTCATAACAGAAGAAGAGATTGGGTTCTACCTCACTTAGTAATAATCCAAATTTGTCTTCTTTCCTTTCTGGTCAATGTTTAGGATTTTATATGCATTGCAGGGAAGGTCACCTTTGTATATTTATAATCTGTATAAAAATTACTATGCCAGAGTGATATAAATAAAAATGTTGCTACATGATTTAAAACAGTAAGAAAACTAAGACAGTGTTTAATCAAAGTAAAAATAGATTGAGATAGATCAAACTCTAGAAGCACCAAAATATCATAAACTTTTCATGTTAGAACCATTATTTAAGTGAACAAAATATTTATTTTCTATTAAATACAGCACAAACACAAACATAATGTTGCCACCTCCTTCAGAGAAAGGAATTTTATTCTTTCGTCTAATTATCTGTTAACGCAAACCACCGCCTACTCTCTCTCTCTCTCTCTCTCTCTCTCTCTCTCTCTTTCTCTTTCAAGCGCCTTCTTATAAATGTGATTTCTAGCTAGATGAGAGGTGACAGGCCCATCACCCAGACCCAAAGCCTGACTCCTCGATTAACACTTCAGATCTATTTTTCACTTCAAAACTAAAGTATTTTGCTATAAGTTGGGATATTAGGGGATTTAATATGTGAGACAAGGAAATCATCAGGATCAGTGCAAAAATGTCTGAAGGGATTGTTGAACTAACTTAACTTCTTTATAGAAGTGATTTTCTATGTCGATTGCAGATCAGAGAAACAAGATAAAACTGTCAAAATCAGTTGTTTCCGTAATTTAGGAAGAGTAGGATGGATTGAAAGGCCAAGGAAAAAGGATCGAGTGAAGATTCAAAAGTTGGGATAGGTTAAAAAAAAGGGGGGGGAGGGATGGTGGGGTGAGCTAGCTTCTGTAGATGGCATAGCCAGGAAGAGAGAATGGAGGACGATAGGTAAGTGGAAGTTTATAATGATTAGGAATTTGAGAGAGGACTAAGAGGGAGACCGAGAGTATTGGCTAGTAGAGGAAGTCCTTCATTTGCAGAAAGTACAAAAGTACATGCGAGATGAATATAACATTGCTTATTTTGGTCGACGCACTGCTGAAGGGTTCATTGTAGATATATGAACAGGCTGAAGTTTGGTAAGGATTTTAAACACTTGGCAACGAAAATAATGATCACGTAGATATTGCCGACTCCTTTAATGATAGTAGTAGTTTGTTTAGTGATGAGCTTGATATATGTAAAGATTTCGTTTACCGTGTTATGTTAAAACGTTACCAACTAGTGTCCTTGGGCCTTTATTTAAATGTTATAATGGCACAAGAAATGATGATGATCTACAGATTATGAAGTCTAATCGATAAGAATGAGTATATTATTCAGAGCTACGAGCGAATCCCCAAGCTGCCTCTAATTTCAATTTCAATAAGAAATTAAAATGTTTCTTAAAAAGAAATGATGTAATCAAGCTTTTTTTTCTTCACAATGGGCAGCTATACCGTCCAATTATGGTATATTAGAATACTTAATGTTAATAATCCTGACTTCCCAAAGATCATTTCTCTTGGCCGTGTTTCCTCTAAACCATGTGGGAGGTTCGAGTTCCAATGTCTCAGTTGAGGATTTAACAAAGCATATTTATTCCTTTAGCTTTCTGAATGAATTTTGGAATGGCCATGGGCAAACGCACCCACCACGCCTTGCCGCCCCCCCCCCCCCCCGCCCCCACCCCCCACCCATATATAGAATTGTTTTAAGTAAAAACATTTCCTGCCTAAAGGGGTTCTTTGGTTTCGATATGTTGGTGACATAATATGCTGCGTTTGGTTCATATCCGATCATTTGAACAGCTTTTTAGAGAAGTTAAATAGTCTGTACTTTCTATCAAATTCACCATTGAAGAGAAACGAAAATAATTTTATATTGTAGTTTTCAGATGCTTTATTACGTAAGAGGGATGGCAGCTTTGTGTTTGATGTCTGCAGGAACCTACCAACGTCTGTTCCCACATCCACTATTATTCGAATCATGTCAGTGCAAAACTCAGTTCATTGTTGCTTTTTTAAAGACCATTAAGGTTAAACAGTCCAGAGTTCTCAGACATAAAATTTTGTAAAATTGATGACGTATAGGAACTAGGTTAAATACCCAACGTTTTTAACTGACAAACCTCTAAGAAAACTAGAGCCATTGTTTATTCCGATACGAATAAGGAACTTTTTATGAGAGGAAAAACTTTAACACTTCCATAACACTTTCTTTTATTCAAAAGTTACGGAAAGTTAAATGTTTTCATGAATTCATGAAAAGTTCAAAATTTCATAGTTCGTAACTCAACAAAACAAATCTGTGGTTGTGTTTACACGGTTCCTTGTGCTCGATCTCAAAGTAAATATTGGTCAAACTGGTAAAGAACTGGATTACCGTATTAGTTCGAACATGTATAGACCGGAAAAAAATCACCTGACATCATTTTTTTAATACTGGTACTAAAGAAAAATCACTGGATCTGCTTTTATTAAGCATTTTAAGAATCAACTTCTGAGTCTTAGTTCTATTTTTAAATTGGATAGTTACAATGTCTATAAAATTGGGGGGAATACAATGTCACGGTTTAGCGATTGCTTGTTCTACTAACTGCAGCTTGAGTTTTCAAGCGCTTTTAATGTATCCTTACTTATTATATGGTAATGGTAATAATTTTAACTTTTTAAACAATTATTCATATCAACTAATGATATTCTTCTTGTTGATGATCTTTCTTTTTTGAAGTTTACTTTTTATGTCTATTAATTTACTGTACTTTATGCCCCGAAGAAGTTTACGTAAAACATGAATGTACTTGGTACGTGTTCTTCAATTTTCACCTTCCCTGTGGTTATCTACGTATATTTATATGTATATGTACGTATGTATGTATGTACGTATGTTATTGTATGTATGATGTATGTATATGTATGTATGTATGTATATATATATATATATATATATATATATATATATATATATGTGTGTGTGGTGTGTGTGTGTGTGTGTGTGTGTAAGATATATATTATATATATATATATATAGATATATATATATATGTAATTATATATGTGTGTGCGTATTTATTTATATAAGAGATTACAGGCAAAAGGTAATGGTTTAACGGTTGGTTTCGGATTAAGCTGGCCTCATGTCAACGTTGTCCCGTGCCTTAGGTGGCCTGTAAGTATTGTATAAGATGCCCAGTGAGGAGCGCTGAACTCAGACTTATAATAAAGAGAGAGAGAGAAGTCATTCCCACTTCGAATCCAAATCAAACGCTCCGCCTGCCAGCTGTGATTCAGTTGTATCCTGCAGACAAGGCAGCGCCTTTCCCGAGGCGGGAGCGCTCGTAGAGCAGGAATGTGACCGGGAAATAAATGGTGCGAAAGGAACGGCGGAAAAAAATATTATGGCGCAAGAGTGGGGAAAGTAGTAAGATCCGCCTCACGTCCGCAACATAACGAGAAAACCGTTTTCCGTTCAAGATGATTCAGCTGCGGGCTGGCAGGTTACGGGTAGGTAGGGTGAGGGTGGTACAAACAAGGTTTTGGTTAAGTATGCGAAGAGTGAATGGTGCATTATTGAAGAAATTTACTCCATCCCGCACTCGTTTTAGGTACATTGAGACCATTCATACGCAGAAAAATAGCCTCATTGGATTGTCGTCTTTAGATTATAATTTTCTATTCGGAAGGGGGGGGGGGGGGGATGATAGTGAATATAGAATTTAGGCCAAAAGCCAAGCACTGGGACCTATGATTTCATTCAGCGCTGAAATAGAAATTGGCATAAAAGGTATGAAAGGTGTAACTGGAGGAAAACCTCGCAGTTGCAATATGAATCAATTGTTAGGAGGGGGTGGAAAATAAGATGTAGAAGGAGAATATGAAAGGAAGTATGGTAAAAGGAACGAAAGTGGTCGCAGGTAATGCCCGAAGGCACGCTGCAAAGAACCTTAAGTAATGCCTATATTGCACCGCATGAGGTCCACTGGTGGTTCTACCCCCCCTGGGAAAATGATATCAACCTCATTGTTTTAAGAATTGAGCTTTGTCTTACTTTTTACGTGAATACTAATCCACTTAGAATTAAATATTTTCCGTAAACAAAATTCGTAGTATACTTGCCAAAAGTGAGGAGTGAGGAATAATCAAATGCAGTTCCCGTCCATTGTTTTGGATTACGTTTGCGACCTCCACACCCTGTTCCACGTTGTTTATTAACTTCAGTCGACTGTCATTCAGGTGCGTTATTCACTGCTTTAATAAAAAAAAAAGGAAAAGAGTACATAAAGATTATGACGCAACTAGGCTTAGGGACGTCCGGCTGGCATGAAATTACGACCTGTAACTTCTAGTTGGTAAGATGAACATCCAAACCGTTACAAGAACACCATTAGGAATAAAATGGTTAGAAATAAAAAGTTGTAGAGGAAGAAGAGCCAAGAGGGGGTTACATAAATGGCAGTGTGTCTAGACTATAAAGAACGTTACTTCGGTGAAAGCGGCAAATGATGCAAAGAACAAAGCAAACAACACAAACAGGCAAAGAAAGGTCAAGGTCACGAAGGCGTGGGCCATATAGGAGGAGAATGATAATAACAGGAATTAACGAGGAAGTACATGTTCTCCCCCACTTTCAGATATACTAAATACAGCATGGACTACCGGAGCGGGTCAATCCAAAGGATACTTTGCCATTGGCCTGTTGTTAAATTCAAATATTCCAGGAAAGGCTTGTAACTTTTTGAATACATGTCTTCCCACTTGATAACTTAGTTTCATGAGATCCTGTAGCAAATACCACTTATGTGTATATATATTATGTTATATATATATATATAGTATATATATATATAGTGTGT
>NC_087208.1:88950504-88958004 GCF_015104395.2 Macrobrachium nipponense
CCGATTCTTCAGGTGCCTGATCTAAATAACATTTTCTGTTTAAGAACTGATGCATCGTCTACCGGTCTAGGAGCAGTTTTGCTGCAGTATATAGACGGTGAACCTTATCCAGTGGCCATTCGCAAGCAAGAAACTTCTTCTTCCCCCCGAGACTCGATGATATGCAACTATCGAGCGAGAATGCTTGGCCATAGTATGGGGAATAAAGAAGTTTGAGTACTACTTAATGGGTTAGAAAAATTCCTCTTGGAAAGTGATCATAAGCCACTCGTGTATTTAGAGACTTCAAAGTCTAGTAATGGAAGACTAATGCGTTGGTCTTTGGCATTACAAGTTTATTCTTTCTCTGTTGTTCATGTGAAGGGTACCAATAATATATTTGCTGATTTGTTAAGTAGAGGTTAAGGTATTTTGTCATGTCTATGAAATTCCATGTTTGTTTATCTTTTATATATAAAAGGCTTAATGGGGGGTTTTGTCAGGGGAAGGTTTCATAAAGTAGTAACTTTAACACATCTATTTTACTGGATTTGAAGTTACAGTATTTGCGAAGTTTCTGTTAACGATTTGTCCTTGTATTTCCGTTCCATAATAGACTTGGAAAAAGAATTTTGTATTTCTTTAGTCACGTTATAATCACCTAGCCGTGCAGTAAGTGGATTAACTGCCTGTGTTTATAAGTTAATTGTTATATCAGTTTTTGTGAAATGTGTTCATCTTTAAGATTTTTAAGTCTTTAAAAATGTATTTGAAATTGTCTTAAGTGCTATTTAATTAAAATTCTTTAAGAGTTAAGAAATTATTAAAATAAGTGTAGTGTTAATCATAAGTGTAGTTAAATTTCACAAAGTATGTTTCCTTTTCCTTTGTTTCAGCTAGGGTAATCCTCGACCCTTGGGGAAAGGCGGTGCATGACCTTAAACAATTCCGGAGCAATTACTGCACTTTTTTGAAAATACTTGAAACTATTATCACAGGTTCCCGTTGTTACATTGAAGCATACGTTATATAAGTGACTCTGAATCCGAAATTCAAATTGGTGTATTATCTAGCGTATGATAAATGTCATAGAGACCCATGAACAGTGACTTGTGTTATGGTTAACTGTGTTGTAAGGTTTATTTTTTCTGAGCAATTGCTGAGGGTATTTTATTCGTAAACAAGACATTCGGTGATTTATTTTGGTAAATTGATATTAAAAGGGTGTCAGACAGATAAGTTACTTAATATTTTTGTTTAGTTATATTTTTCCTTATTTTCAATAATCTATCTTTAAATTCATAATCCATAGTGGTGTTAACATATTAAAATTTTGTAATTAAACATATTTCTAAATTTCTGAATTTGTTTTAACCATACCTAATCACAAAATAAGCAGTGCTATCTTTACCATGGGAAAAAATGTCTTCGGATTCTCCTGACAATAAGTATCCCAAGAGTCCTTATCCGACGGAAATCGTAATCTTGATGACTAGGTCTGTTTATTTCCTAAATTTCAAGAGTAAGTGCCTTTGAAATTTTGTATTGGACATGGAATGAAAGAAAAAAAAATTAGAAGAGGGTGTGAAGAAACCCTGTTTCAACGTATACTAAACCAATCAATCGAATTGGTTTGAAAGATATTGGCATAAAAAAAAAAAAAAACTAGAAAACTAAAAATTAAATCATAAGTAGAGACCCCTCGATTTGAATGTTTCGACGAAACCCACCAAAAGATAACTGATATGTATCAAGATTCTCCTGGATATGTAATCAACTGGGCCTTAATGACTACAGCTGAAAGAATATCTTTTATTCATTTTATTTGTGGTATTTAATTTTGAATAAAGTATAACCCTAAAAAAAAGAAAAAATGGTCGGTGTTGCAAGCAAAGTTAAATGGATTAACGGATAAGTAAAAAACTTACATCTTTATCACTGATATCTTGAACTTATATACGAAATGTAGATTTTGGGTTTAGAAATATTGTCAAGCATGTTTTTCGTGCGTTGGTGTAAGAGTAGCTTCTATCGTCTCAGTCACTTTCCTTTTATATGTATATTACCAATAGCTTGTATTAGCGATGGCTGCTATCCCAAAGAAATGTATGGTTAAGTCAAAGCTTTTGCATATTCGTTTGAAAGCTTTCCTAATCCACTTTTAAGCTCGACTTGGAAGGCGTGTTTACAATATTGCACATAAGTTGGTAAAGTTTTATTTTGTATTTTGATATTTGTTTGTTTTATGATTTGGTTGAATTAATTGTTAAATGATATTGATCTTACTGATCTGAAGTTTTGTTAATATTACGTACGTTTTCTGTAAGTATTGCGGATTCACAAACCAGTACGTGTGTATAAATAAAGTGCAAATAAAAGTCAAAATTATCATTCAAACACACGTGATTCAACAATCGGTGAGAGCGCATTATTATGTAATGAGGGCTTTTGGTCTCGTATATTCTTCATTCGGATACATTACATTTTTGAGCTGTAACTGCTATTCTATTGTCAAGAGTACTTGTACTTTTACCCCACGAGAGAAGGAGCAGGCACATCATTAGGGCCAGCATTACACGCTTCCTTCTTCCCATACAAGATTTTCCAAGACATGGCCGAGTGCCGTTTGAATTCTTCACTGGGAAAATATTGGACAGAAGAGAAGGAAATGAACTTATACATTCCACGAATTCCTTTTATATTAGCGAAAAAGTCAACTGTGCGTTCGATAGTACTAGTGGCAGTGGAATTGTAGATTCCCCCGTTTTGATGACGCTTCTTTTATTACTTAAAAAAGGTTTTTCTTGAGGCTGGCTGAGACGAAGCCATTACCAAATTCAAATTGAATATATAAGGTAAGAAATTAGAACTTTCTCTGTACGAGAATCTTTCTAGACCTGGTTTCCTTTCAGTACAAAAACTAATGAAGACAACCCTTTGCATGGTGAACATGTGACACTGAAAAGGTTATGAGAAAAGAGTCAGTCTTTCAGTTTCCTTTTAATGAGCGCAAAATACGCAAAAGATCTGAACAACAGAGACTGAATAAAGTTAAGGTTGCAACTCCAATACAAGTAATATCATTCAGTGATATGTAGGTTACTTGAATGATTTCAAATGTTTCATTGACTCCTTAAATATGACGGATTATAAGTGAGGACAAGTGAATGTTAAAATCACCAGCAAAATCAATATTAACATTCTAATAAAGATGATAAATATAAACTAAGTTTCAAGTGTGTGTAGTATCTGTCGGTAAATACACGCAAAGAAACAATGCACAATTATGCGTTTTGCTGGTATTCAAGACCTACTTAAGCTTATTATTTGCAGTAATATCCAGGATCAATAGATATAGAAACCTGCCTTCCACGTTGTTGTCTACAAAAATGCTGATTAGTTCTCCTTTACAGAAAAAGGGGAA
Organism: Macrobrachium nipponense; assembly: GCF_015104395.2. Lineage (NCBI taxonomy): Eukaryota > Metazoa > Arthropoda > Malacostraca > Decapoda > Palaemonidae > Macrobrachium > Macrobrachium nipponense. Next base: position 88,953,908 of record NC_087208.1, read on the forward strand.
TTCAGAGGGACTCTGCCTGACTTCATAACCTGACTGCAATAAGAGGCGCTTAGATTCTACTCATTGAAGTCACCCTCCTCTTTTTCTCAGAAAAATGGACAATTTATTGCTCTATGACTGAAGGGTCAATCTCTCACACTTGGAAATTTGTATTATGGGAGCCTAAGATGACCAACAATTCAAGAAGTCAGCTGACAAAGAACCCTGTTTTACCCTTTCCGAAACCAAGTCCTTTATGGCCTTGGATAAACAACATACAGAACTTATATAAAATGTGAAATAATCTTCCAGTAACTTGTCCTCTCTGTGTCTAAATGTAAAGAAAAATTACCTTCAAAATTATATGAATAGGAAATGAGATCAAATATCATTTCTTGATACGGAATTTACGAAATGTAGGTACTAGAATTCACTGAGAGTTAACGTTCCTTTGCATTATTAAAGAAAAATGCAGGAACTTCTGTGTAGGTTTTCCTCATTTATGGTGGGTTGAACTTTAATCTAGCAAGTCTATTTTCAAAGCACTATGGACTTTACCATTTATTTGCTTAGCAGGTTTTGTGTAACAACGATGTTCCTTATTAAAGAGCTCATATGAATGAATACCATCAGCTAGACATAATCAGAGAAAATATAGCACGGTGAGAGGTAAAACAAAAAAGGAAAAACAAAATATTATCGAAAAAAAAAAAAATCCAAAAAAAAAAAAAATTTCCTATATCGTCTTTTTTCACTCAAAACAACAAAGCGCCAAACTATGAATTAGGACGAAGCAACATATTAAAATTCTACGTCCAGTCAAATGTTTCCGCTCTAGCATCTCTCTTGAAGGTTGCCCAAAGTTTCCACTAACTTTGTAATAAAAAGTAAGGGTAACGTACTTTAACACTTCATTCATGTCTCAGAATACGATAGGTTTGAAGTGATGAAAGGTAATTCTTAAGTTCACACACAAACACACACACACACACACACAAACACACGCACGCGCGCGCGCGCGCAAACTAATCAATGTTGTCCTTTCGCCAAGAGAACATATTTTAATTGTTAGATGAGTTGTTTTAAGATATACTTTTGTGTTTTGAAACCTTCGAAATGGGTTGTTACAGTAACTGATTCTCCTATATTTCAATGAGCAATGTTTATCTAACTGATTATTTGATTTTTCTGCTTCTTATATTTTACTTTGAATGTATTGTAAACTTTGTGCGCTAGTTAATAAACAACTCTCGATAAGGGCCAGTGGAGGCCGAAACTGTTGAGCTAAAAGGAATTTCTGCTTTTCCTTTCCCTTGTTGACTACAACCTCATATATATATGCGTGTGTTTTCCTGTGTGTTTGTGTTTTCATATTTGCATTACACATTAGCCAATTTCATTCACGTTTTTCTTATTCTCATCAGGTCGAGACACTATAGTTGTGGCCATCTGGGGAACCCCTTCAAATGAACCCCCAAACCAACGAATGACACCGATCGCGGTCAAGGCAAGATGCCAGATTTTAATGACGGTTAAACCAAGTACACTTAATAACTATATTAAGGAAGCTATAATTGTATGATTACAACAATAATGAAGAGCTTCATAACGGTTCTGCATTACAATGACTCATTCAGTTATTTTTCGACGATTTCGTGATATCAATATTGAAAACTAATTCCAGAATGTCACCAGGAAATCACGTCCAAACTTCGGATTAAAATCGGTAACTTGATTTTCCACATTAAATTTGTTTTTTCTATAGTCAATATAATCAAACCGAGAACCTGATGATGACTCACTTTTGTCTAGTTCTCATCTGGCAACAGCAAGCAGTCTTCCAATTTGTAACTGAAGAATGGTTGCTATGCTCTTTGTCTCGTTCGACTGGATATGGCAACTTTAACTAAACCTACAGCGATCCTAAGACACTTTTCATCGTTCCCTCACTTGTACTGTAGAAATGTCTAAACCAATTAAAACGCGGTGTAGTATTTCACTTTTGTTTTGTGAGAGCCGAGCATTGCTAAATAATGCTTTCTCTTCTACTCATGCACGGTAGTAAGAGTGAAGTACCACTTTGGCCGCTTTGCTTTTCCGTTTATTTCCTGACTAGATTCAAAGTCTGTTGTGATAAAAGTATCAAAAAACTCTGGGGAAATCTAGATGATAAGAGGTTACTGTGGCTATTTGTAATACAGAATTTATATAACGATATTAAACTAAACGTAAAAACCCATCGTAATGTTACAGATACAGGTGATTCTCTCCCTCACTCTCTCTCACACATGCATACACTTGTTTACCAGCCATATACATAAAATTATCAACTCATGCCGCTTGTTGGTATATGTAAAACGAACCTCTACAAGCTCAACCTCACCCCGGGTGACCTATCGTGTGTGGGTTCGATTCATACCTATGGAATCTATCCATTTCCTGACGAAATCGTGGAGAAATTATTGTGACTATTACAAATCCAGGTGCTTGTAATTTGCGCTTCAACCAAATTCATTGAACGTGGAGTCAGTTATTAAAAACTAAAATTCAGACGACATTACGAACGAGGAACAGAATTTTTACTTCAATTCTATGCAAAACGAATAGATAAGATTAGGCCTTCTATTATCTCTCGCTATCTTAACAACGTACAGTTCTTCTCATTGCCTAGTATTTATGTCACCTAGAAAACAGACCACTATTGAAGCTCCTGTTTATTCTACTGGTGCGCTTCTTACCATGGAGAGCCAAATAGTGAACTATCTTGTTCTTTTTGCCAGTCTTGTTGCTGTCAAAGGATTTGTCATCATAAACTCAGGTAAGTTTTGTTCATGAGCGGCATTTTACCAGAAAAATTACACAGTTAACTTAGAACCTAAAGGTTAGTTTTTCGATTAAATGTTTTTAAAAAATGCCCCTTTTATTGCTAGTGCCAATGAAAGACCTATTGTTCTCACTGTTAAAAATAAGAAGTCTTCAAATTTTGAAATCTGTTATTGGTAATGAAACTAGGAATTTTTATGCGTTTTTTTTCTTCTGCATTAACAATTATATACTTACAACTTCTAAAAGTTCTGAAGGTGGAGAAAATTCTCTTTTCTTGACCATTTTCTTAGAACAGCTCCCAATGTAGCTTCCACGCAGACTCTTCTCATTAAACATTTAAATTCATTCTTAATACCACTTACAAACCATTTCACCACGTTCAAGCAGTAATAACTCTAGTGAGCGTTCTTCCTCTTTCAGTGCTATCCTATAGAATAATTCCTTCGTAATTTCTAAGTATTTTAACATATTGAATTCAATAATTCACTCTTTTTAGGTTATTTATACACGCAGGTAACAGAAAAAGCAAACACATCCAATACAGGGTGTAACACTAGTTTATGCGAATATTCCACGAAATGAAAGAAAAAGTCATTCTAAGCAGAAAATGTCCGATAAACATATACATTTTAAGGCTTCGTGTGTCGGTGTTGTGAATTTTTGAAATAAACGTTTATCCTTAACATTGCTCTTCGCCAAGATGGCGTATGCGATTTCTGAGTAGTCATGAATATGGGGGAAAGATTGATGGGGAAAGACTGATGACGTGCATTAAGCAACTGGATTGCTAATCTTTTAATTATGATTTTTTTTTTTTTTTTGCAGTTTATTGAAAAATGTAACATTACGGTCCCTTCAACTAGTAAATCACCTGTGAACAGTAAACAGACTTCATTATAATCTAATTTTCGATATTTGCATTAAGTATCCAAAAAGTAGTGTAAATGTTGCTTGGTAACATTTACTTGTGATAGATGAATTCTAGCGCAATCTGTCCTGCTGACTAGTAATGGAATTGTTGAATCAGGAGTCAGGACTAGGCCTACATCTATGCTGAATGAGTGACAGTGACGGTAATCATGATGATAAGTATTACGATCTCGACTCTCGAGATCGACAGGTTCTTAAAAATAATAAGCAATTGGGCTGTAATGACTGACGATAGGTGACAAACAAAGGAGGGAGGAGCATAAACAAAACCAAAAGTTACCTTAAAATTAGTTTATTATATACAAAATGTACAAGTGAGTCAGGTCCAGTGGTAAAAATAAACATCCCACAATGAATTAAGT
>NC_087208.1:88963004-88968004 GCF_015104395.2 Macrobrachium nipponense
TGAGAAGGGTAAAAAAATAAAATGTTGAAAAAATGATCGATATGTGTCTAATCCATAGCTATGCTGTCGCTGGGATGGATAGAACCATTCTCAATGGCCTTCAAGTCCAAGTTCATCCCCAATAGGAAATGGGGGGATGGGGGGTTGAGAAGTGGTGATATATAAAAAGTCAAAAATGCTGGGTAAATATACCTGAAGCAACTATCTTAACAGAGAGAGAGAGAGAAGTAGAGAGAGAGAGAGAGAGAGAGAGAGAGAGAGAGAGAGAGAGAGTGATCAGTTGTCATTCACGAGTTTCCTGGGCAGGGCTGGGTTTGTCAGCTAGTTTATATATCTATCTATCTGTCTATCTAATCAATCTATTTATATATTTATATATATATATATATATATATATATATATAATATATATATATATATATATATATTATAGATAGACAGATAGATAGATATAATTTATGTATATATATATATATATATATATATATATATGTATTATAGATAGATAGATATAATTTATGTGTATATATATAGTATATAGAATATGATATAAAGATAAATGCCCACGAAGGAAAAATAAACGAAGGAGTCTGCAAGATCTTTCGACTTAAAAGCCCTTTACTGAGCAGAATACTGACATAAATACGAGAAAAGACAATACAAGAAGGTTCGTATAACTGGACAGATAGGGATTATAAAGGGCTTAGTACCTAGAATCCGACACACCTGGAAGACAGATACCTTCCCAAACAAGCATAAACAATGGGTGCAATTAAAGGTTTAAGACAATCATCTCAGATACAATCTCCAGACAAGTAAAGGATTATAGGTGACAGCTATTCGGAACTTGGGTAAACAAAACCATATTCACAAAAACATGACAGACATACATTACAACAAAAATTTAATAACTCTAAAGGCAACTGAGTTTTATTTAAGTCATAATATATCTTTGTTGAGGGTCATTCTTAAAACATGTTACAGATACAAGGGTCTAAATGAAAAAGGCCACGACTAACATTAAAATTACAATGAAAAGTGAGTTGTATTAAAGCAGATTCTAAAAGATTTTTGTGATAAGACATCTCTTGACCATGCAATTACTGAACTATCAATCCAATTAATTCGTTGGTGTTGTTTTCACTTAAATGAATAAATTAATGCATTAGATTTTACCCAGTTTTTACAGAGTATTTTATGCTGGCTTAGCCTTACTTCTAAGCCTTTGCTGGGACTGTCCGAGATAGAATGGGGAGGGACAATCCATTACAAATGGAATTTTATATATTATGTTGTTGCTTTCTCTGGGGCCATTTTTTTTTTTATTAACATTCTTTCTAGCGTGTTATTATAGGAAAAAAACAAGGTTGACATTAAAAGCTTTTAACAATGGTTTAATGGTTTCAAATCCGTTAAAATAAGGCAAACTGAGAATGTTCTTAGAATTTCTTTCTGTGTGTTATTTACAGTATAAAACTTTTTGTGGGCTTTATTATAAAACAAATGTCTAATATATGTGAAGGATAGCATAAATCCTTCCCTATTTTTCTTATGTATTCAATTTCTTGATCCAAATATTGTGGACTGACAATTCGCAATGCTCGTAAAAACATAGAGGAAAAAATTTATATTTTTATATTAAGATGGTGGCCTGAGAAGAAAAATAAATTGAACATAAGTTAAGTTGCTAGTCGGTTTCCTATTAATACTGAATACATTGAAATGGGACCTCTATGTATCAAAACGTCTAAGAAAAGGGAGGCAATTGTCTCTAATTCTAGAGTAAACTTAATCGATGGTACCTGGTTATTTATTTAGAGAGTAAATCATTACATTTCAATACCGACAGGAAAGAACAGCTAAACAATCATCAACGTAACGATACCACTTTACAGGAATATGAATGATATTAGGTAAGTAGCGTTTTTTCAAAGAATTCCATATACAGGTTTGAGAGTAATGGTGATAAAGATTTCTCATTGCCATGACAAAAATTTGTTGATAAAATCACCATTGAATATAAACTTACAATCACAAAATGCACAAACTTCTGTTAGTTGAAATAATGTGACTTATAGGTAGAGGTAATTCATGCTGAGTTAGTTCATTGCTAAGATATTTCTAAAATAGAGTCTATAGGGACTTTAGTAAAAAGAGAACATACGTCAAACTAACAAATCTATCAGTAGGGCAAAGGAGCAATTTATTTTGTTTTAATTATCAACTAAATCTAGAGAATTATATATATGATGAATCGGAGATGGTTCCAAGTAACGGGATAAGATCTTAGTGATATATTCGAGAGTTTATATGAAATTGAACCAACAGTACTGATAATAGGCCGCATAGGGGTTATTTTCTTTGTGCATTTTGACTAATCCATATAAGTAAGGTAGCGAAGGAGATTTGACTGACACTTTGCCTAGTAGTTCTTTGTTTTATCTTTAAGGATATTTTTTCACTATGCTATTGAAGTTTTTTATGACTTGATCAAGAGGGTTTTTTTGTTAGTTTATAAGTCACATCATCATCCAGTAGGGCTTGAATATGTAGTCAGCTTTATCTAAAATTACTATACTATTTGACTTATCAGCTTTTGTAATGTGGATAGTATTGTCCTTTTTTAAGATCCGGGTCAAACTTTTCTTATAGCGAGCAGGGAAGTTACTTTCATGCTTAACATTGGCAGCTTCGTAAAAACAATACCTTTAATCATGTCAACATGATTTTTGAGGAAGATCACAATATTTTTTCAAATTTACTTAGGGGATGACCCAATCATTAAAGCAGAAGGTCTCCACTTGTTTACAAAGAAAGATAAACCATATTCCAAGGCGCACTCACAAACATTTTCCACTTATTTGTTTTACTAGATAAAGTTAACAACACAATCTTGACGTGCACCAATTAGTCCAATCACTGCTATCAATAAGATTTTTAGGGTTTTCTGTTCGAGTTTCCTTTTCAGGGCATCTGTAGTCCTATGTAGTTTTTCGTAAATTCCCTTTCCCGTCGCAGCGAGTCCTTCCAATCAGCCGGATGGAAATGATTGAAAGAGATCCTTGTTCTTTTCCAGTTCCTTGAATTTTTCTTTCTCTTCTGCTTGGCGGCTGCTATGTGCTGTTTCAACATCATGGCACTAAATTCATTGAATGGGTGGTGATTGTCACATCTTCTTAGACGGCCGTGGCAGGCAATGATTTTAGGGCAGCACTTGTTTCAGAAAGGCCACTTCTTCAGGAACTTAAGACGAATTTCTGGTTTGAATGTGCAGCCACAAGAGACTTGGAGAAGGTAGTGACAACACATCTCAAAAAATTAAACAGGATAGCGAAAGTAAACGTGGCCCTCATTATGTATAACTGAATCACGAAAGTTAGGAACGTGAATAAATCCACGTTCCTAACTTTCGGTGGAATCAGTTAACATACATACATATATATATATATATATATATATATATATATATATATATATATATATATATATATATATATATATATATATATATATATATATATATATATATATTATAATTATTAATATGTGTGTGTGTGTGTGTGTGTGTGTGTGTGTGTGTGTGTGTGTGTGTGTGTGTTTGTGTGTGCGTATGGTGCTGCGTGTGTGTTATATTTTTTATATTTATAGTTTACAAAACTATATTATAGATATTATATAAAATTTCCCTGTTTCCGGTCACTTGACTGTCAACTAATCAAAATAATATTTTATAAACACTATTTTTTCCTCATTTCAGGTTATGCAGGACAATCCAGTTCAAGATGAAGCTAGTCTATACCTCAAGGTAAAATCATTTAAATGCCCGCGAGTTCTCAATATATACCGGAATCATACAAGTTTTCTTTAAATATTCATCTTATTCAATGAAGAACCATTTTAGAGATATAAAAATACAACTGCCATTATATAGTAGAATTGCTTGCGACGACATAGTAACAGCTATTTACATATTCAGTTTGTTGGTAAAATTTTACTTTTTTTTAGGAACTTAGGCGGTTTAGGTTCACTGTATCATAGATGATTTTTATTTGTTTCCATTTTTGCTCGAGACGTCTTTATTATTTCGCATACTTTGTCTACTTCTATACTTAGAGCTCAGAATATCTCTCCCACCTCAGAGATGTGCATTCCGATGGCTGACCTTGTTTATTGAAGATGTCAGCAATACAAAGCTACCAGAAAAAGATTAATGTAAAGGCAACTTACTGATAGTAGAAAAAAAAAATCTGAAAACAAGGTTAAACATGTCTCCCTCCCTACTACCACCCCCCCCCCCCCCCCCGCTCTAAAAAGAAAAAAAAAAAATTGACAGGAATATCCACGAAGAAAACAAAATAATTCTGTACATGGACAGCCAATGGAGAACTTATATTTGAAAAATTTATTTGAAAAGTATTTATAACTCATCTCTGAACTCAATACCTGTAGAATTTTTAAAAGGTCAAATTTTTTTGCCGATTTCAGGTGATCTAGCAATAAACACAAATAATTTTTAGAAAAAGGGCGATTTTCATTATATACTGATTGTGAAACATCGACAAATTAACGGTTATAATCCCAACACAGTCAAACTTATATTTAAACAAATTTAAGAGCCAATTTATTTCATTTTTTTACAACGTTTTCTATATCTCCTCTTTCGACTAGGACTGGCAAAAACCTGGGAACGAACTCGACATTAGCGGAATGGCTGCAGAACAATGACATGTCCATTACGACGTTCGTTCGAATGAGACAGGAGCCTTTAACGGCTCTGCCTTTGGCAATTGGAATCGATTCGGATATTCTTTATGGGAAGTTGATGGCAATAATGCCAGCGTTTCTGCGTATACCATGAGAAGTTCAATGTGACATCAGATAACATTACTCTTATAGTCCCAACTACTACAACTTTCAATTAACCGGAGACAAGAAAATGCACAGTGGACAAAGAGATAAACAGTAAGTTATTATTGATGAACGCTACTCTCATCACGCTG
>NC_087208.1:88972281-88977281 GCF_015104395.2 Macrobrachium nipponense
GTTGAAGATATTCTCCTAACTTGATAGTCCTTTCTTACTTCCATCGTGGGTGAGGGTAAGTAGTTGGAAAACAAACAAGTATCCAAAATATTAACTATAATTTCCATATTACATCTTGTATAAGCAAGGCAGAGGAAGTCTGAGTTACAAAACGTTTACAAACAATAGGCGAGCAAGCCTAATCAAAGATACAGTCATATGAACTGACATACTTATTGAGGTTAAGACATGTACACCTTCTCGTTCTCGTGAGAGCCAAAGTGGTTTCCAGGGAAGGTATTGTTGATGTGTTGATGTTCTACATAGTACATTCTGCTGATGTAGGTTCTCACACACTTGGATTTCGGACAGTCTTTCCTGCATGACCTCCTTGGCCTCTGGCCTGATTCATGTTTACATGCATTACTTCTAAAGAATGTTCACACACATTCTTATTTATAATGTAAGTCATTACATATGCACATCACTGTGAGGAATCATCTTCATGATGCAGATCTGTTTTATCGGATCCCGTTTAAAAAGGGGAAACTTGAACACCATAAAAGGGCAAGATTGGCTTTTGCACGTTGGTATGCTGATAAAACCCTTGATTACTGGGCCGGAGTAATATTCAGTGATGTGAAGACATTCACTTCGACAACTCACGGACGACTACACTGCTGGCGCCCAAGCAACACAAGATACGAGCAACAGTTCATATATGAAATTGCACACAGTGACTATATATTATCATGCTATGTATAGGATTGGGTGCATTTACACGGTGTGGGAGAACTTGAAGTTGGAATGAATAACTTATGCGATATTCATTGTCTTGCTCATCATAATTAGATAATGGCAAGTTACTATAAAGAGTTTCATATCATCAAATATAAGATTTTCAATTAAATTATACAAATTAATGATACAAATGATACAAAAATCTTTTCGGCAATACTTGCTTCACTTTCTTTTTTGGCAGGATAACTGTTCTATTCTTAATGCCCTCATTGTTAGGCAGTGGGTTTTAGAACAACCAGATATTTAACTCCTGGAATGGGCTAGTAAAGGATGCGACATGAAACCTAAATGTATGAGGAAATATGGTTAGCAGTTGGGAGCAAGGACAGGAGCGATCTCACCAACTGCTTGAGCGCATATTACGAGAGTGGGAGTTCTTATGCCGACGAAATCAGCAAATGATTTCCAACCACGTTGCTACTATGCCAAATAGGTTGCAGGAGGTGATCGCAAACGATGAAGGCTGGACAAGATATTGATTTTTTAAAACGTTAAATGTTAATCAGCTATTAGGTTTCTAATTTGGTGATGGAAATTAATATAGTAGCAAGTTACATTTTGGTCTATCCTGTAGATTATGAAAGAACAAAATGATTTATAACTTCAAGTCTGCATAATACCAGTTGCGTTGTTATTATTATTATTATTATTATTATTATTATTATTATTATTATTATTAGTATGGCTCACACAATAATTTTTTGAAATATAATAACCATAGTTCTGAATTTTCGAGTATATCAATGAAATTACTGGAAATTTTAAAATGAAATGTGAGACAGCTCTCTAAAAGAATATTTCAATGTTTCTTGACGTTTCGAAACTCAAGACTGAACAACCTCATGCAAAGATCAATCGTCAGTCAAAAGAAAAATAAATAAATAAAAAAAAACTTTAATTTCGTTGTGTATGGTAGAAACGTTGAACAATAAAAAGCATGGAAGGCATCGTTGACGATATTTTCTGCATTTGTAAAACCTTTTGAGTTTGCTGCTGAATTTCCTCTTCGAAAACAAATGCAGTAACTACATTTGAATAAACATTTTTATGGACATGTTTCTTTAAAAACGTATACATAGTCCCCAACCCATTTCAGGAGACGAGAGAGAGATTGATATCAAGTGATCACACAAATATCTAGCAAAATAAATCAGAAATTATTTTGGTCGTCTACTTTCTTAAATGTGGGCAGCATTCTCTTTCCTCATTACTGTACTTAAACCACTGTCTATCAAGGGATGAACACCGAAATAAATAAAGTTAACTTATATATATATAATATATATGATATATAATATATAGCATATATATAATATATATAATATATATCTATATAAGATATATATATAGATAACATATATATATAATATATATAAATATATCTATATATATATATATATATATATATATATATATATATATATAATAAATATATATGCAATAGAAGAGTTCCGTGGAAATCGGAGACGAATAATAAATATTAAAACCAGGGCTTGAATTAAGAGCATCTTTATTTGCGACTAGTTTCGGAGATTTATTTCCTCCGTCATCGGGCAATCTATAATGAAATATTATTTACAATTAAAATCAATGACGTAATATAAGTTACATTAAAACAAAGCAAAATAAGATAAAATCACATAATTACTATAAGTTATATTAAAATTAACGAAGCAAAATAAAAATATAAAATTACACAATTACAAGACTTAATAACCTAAACTCGCAGCAAAATCTTAAAATATAGAGAAATACATTGTTTGTTGTCAAAGAGAGCAGAAAAAACCTAAAAATCTAAAAACACAGCAATTCAACAGACCTTTCATTATTACAAAGAGAGGGTTTATCTCTTATGGTATATAGAGACTCAACCACTCCGAGCTCCATTGCGTTGGTTCTGCAAGTAAGGACTGAAAAGGAATCTACATTGATAGGATGGTCATATTCTTCAGAGTGTTGACGAATGGCACTAAATGGTGGTTTGTCCTAACCGATCTTCCGAGATGTTCGAAGATGCGAACCCTGAACTGTCGTTTAGATTTTCCAATGTACATTGCACTACAGCAATGACACTTATACTTATACACAATAGCTGACTGCAGTTCAGTTGGTATCACATCCTTGAACCTGAAGAATTTTTGTAATGTAGATTTAGGCTTAAATATTACTCGAATGTTTACTTGTGGGTAGAATTCATGCAAAAGTTTGGTTACTCTTTTTTTTAACATTAAAGGACCTATTTCCAAGAAACGTGATGGGAAAATACATAACTGCTCTGTTGACAGTGACAGTTGTAGGTTTTGGAAGTAATAATTTTTGAAGCTCCTTTCCTATATACGTATCAGTAAAACTTTTGCTAAAACCGTTCAAAAATAAGCACTGCTTGATGAAATTAAACTCTAGGTTCATATTAACATAATTTGAACATATATTAAAAGCCCTCGATGTTAAGGTCGTAATCAAATTTCTCTTGAACATGAACGGAATAAATGAGGACATTTTGGTGGTCAAACCCGTGAAAGTCGGTTTCCTATAAACAGATGTGATAAATCCGTTTTCACTGTGGCTGATTAGTATATCAAGAAAGGCCAGCTTTCCTTCTGCCTCGGTTTCTGAAGTAAATTCGATATTGCTGTGCTTTGAGTTCAAATATTCTAAAAACAGTGAAATGTGGTTACTAGATCTAAAGATTAAGAATGTGTCATCGACATATCGCCTGTACATCAGAGGTTTGAAATCTTCGGGACATTCATTCAACCCATTCCTCTTTCATATGAGCTAGGAAAGCATTGGCTAGTGTTGGTCCTAATGGGTTACCCATTGCTACGCCGTCTACCTGTTTATATACCTCCTTGTTAAACATAAAAAAGCAATCACTTGCAGCTAGTGATAACAACTGATGAAACTGTTGTTTAGAAAACTTTTCAATTTTATCGGCATCTTTAAACAAATCGTTAACACATATGTCAATTGTTTCCTTTAAGGGTATGTTAGTAATGTAACTTATAGTAATTATGTGATTTTATCTTATTTTGCTTTGTTTTAATGTAACTTATATTACGTCATTGATTTTAATTGTAAATAATATTTCATTATAGATTGCCCGATGACGGAGGAAAGTAAATCTCCGAAAGTCGCAAATAAAGATGCTCTTCATTCAAGCCCTGGTTTTAATATTTATTATATATATATATATATATATATATATATATATATATATATATATATATATATATATATATATATATATATATATGGTTACTGTAAAAAAATTTATATGTTAAACGAAAAATATTGGTATACAGTCTATGAGTGACCATGTTATAAAGAATGTTAAATAAGTATAATTTAAAAGTAAAAGAGCGTTTAGCAACGGTCAGTGGCTGATAAATTATTATTAAAACTGTGGCATACTAAGATTATGTTCATAGTGAAAAATAACTCTAAATTTAAAGTTGTTAGGTTGATCTCAGCAGCGGTCGGTGAAAAGGAAACTTCGTTCTTAGCTGATCATTTTTGGGTAGACATCCTAAATTCTTAGCCACAACGAATGAGCTAAAAAAGTAAATGTTATCCGACAACTGCTACAAAGTATGTCTAAGAATAGAATTCCTGTCAGGATCGCCAATACATTTCATGAAATTTTTATTAATTCAGATTTCTCTGTCCATGTATTATCACTCCAAACTCCTGTGTATCTATTTATTGTGAATTCAATATTTTCAATAATTTTATTCATCCACATTCTTGCAAAAAAAATGGTTTTATTCTATTCTGATAACGATATACAGAACGGGTGGCTATTCAAGATGGAACTACTTTTCCTCCGCTGTTGGATTGAATTACACAAATTTGAAAGAACTTTCAGCGTAGAAGAGATAATATTCAAATGGAAATGTTTGGATTAAATAAAACAGATGATGAGTCTCATTGCAGATGTCGATAAACGAATTAATGCTCATAACTGTAATCAGCCAATCAGAGGCCCCCTCACGTCCAGTCATTCGTTTGACGTTCTAGGTAAATATCTCATTACGTGCATAGGGATAGGTTATGTCAATATGATTTTATATAAATTGTATCAATATTTTTCGGTCGTTTTAGCTACATTATTTATCGTTTCAATGGGAAATCAGAACTAGCTTTAAAAGGTTTAAGAGTTAAGAGACTAATCGTTACCGAAGTTATACATGCTTGGATAGTTGCCTCTACCTGACAAA
>NC_087208.1:88982281-88992281 GCF_015104395.2 Macrobrachium nipponense
TGGCCTAAATTCTTTATTCCATTCTGGCGTGCGATAAAAGGGCCTAGTGCCGCAAGAAAGAAAACTTGAGAACTACTGGTACCTACTTTGTGTCATTATTCCAATTTGAAGATTTTCCGGTTCGCAAATAACGGAGAATAATATTGGTCACTTACCGAATTGGAAATGCCACAAGCAGGAACACCGGAATTATTATGATTTTGACATTTGTTGATGATTTCTTAATTTACTAATCAATACCAATTTTGAATGAACACGCTCATATTGAAACGCACCAACTTGATTTCGATAACTTTTTTACAAGTTACGATATATTGGTAGAGCTGACTGAATCTGAAGCTAAGGCAACTGGGACTATTAGAGAAAATCGCAGTGCTGGAGCAGCAAAAGCCTTGACCACAAAAGAACTACAAAAGATGGAGAGGGTCACATTAGATCATCGCTGTGATGGGAAAGTATGTTGCAAAATTGAATGACAAATGCTGTTGTGGGCATTGCAAGTAATTGGGAAACTCGTGATCCTGTCCACACTGTGTAGAGGTGAGTGAAAGGTGGAGTAAAAGATGTTTCACAGCCGCATCTCATCAATTCATACAACAAAGCAATGGGTGGTGTTGATCTTATGGACCAACTTTCTGCTTCATATCGCCCAATGATTTGAATGCACTAAATGTAGCTGTAATAGCTGCTTGGAGGGTGCATTGCAAAACTGAGAAGAATTACTTGTTCCACTTAGATTTTGGAAGGCAAATAATACTGTCTAATAAAATCTGGTGCAAACGCTCTTCCAGTTGACATTCGCTATGATGGAGTAAATCACATTCTGACAACAACTCAAGGAAGATGCAAAATTTGCAAGAAAAATACAAAAAAATATATGTAAAAAATGCAATGTAAGTTTGCATGCCGAAAGGGGAACGATATGCTTTGAGAATTTTCATACGATAGGAAAAGTTTTAAAATTGTCATTATGCTTAGATGTTATAAAAGGAATGCATTGTCTATTATAATGAATGTAAAGATATCTCAAGTATTTCCTTTTCATTTTGTTTTGCATACGAATTTACATGGAACAACACCAATGTACCAAACTTTTGTATACTTTGTAGTTCAATAAAATTATCCGTGAATGAGATTCAATTATCATTAACCATCCAATGTTCCTAAAATGGAACATGCTGTAATTCCTTTGTCAAAACAGATAGGGTTCTGAAATTTTGTGTGGATCTTAGTTATCATAATGACATAAAAAATATGCAAAAAATAGAGAGGTTTCCATGAAAATTACTATGACCGGTAGGATAAAGTCTTGCCACCACTACTTCCAGATAAGAGCCAGTCCATTGCATTGGTCCCCAGTGCCCTAGAGACAGAATAATCAGCTGCCAAGCTCCTTCTCCACCCAATCCAGGACTAGGGAGAACCAGCCCATGGTTGCTAATGTCTGTGCAGGTAGATCTCTGGGGTCTCCCAAAACCCCCATACCATGTTAACAGGGCTGCTAGTATGGTCGTGTTGTCAGTGAAATCTATCCGTGTCATGAAAGCTTTTATTGGACTTACTTATGTGAGGGACAGCTTGAAGTGCATTAAAAGTTAAAAAATTTCGTTCAGTATCCCATTTTTTCGAACTTTTAAAGATCTTGCAAAAATTGTACTATGATTTCACATATATGTTTTTCATCCCTGAAGCATAATAAAAGTCCCATTTACAAATCAAGTAAAGCTTGATACCTGTACAGGAATTACAAAGATTTTATTTGGGAAATCAGAAAATATTTACATATATATTGACATAACCAGAGTCTGATTAATACACAAATTTAACTGATATCTTTAACTTTTCCATGGGTAGAATTTTTCCGCTCAACGTAAGAAATTCTGACATTTCAGAATACTCTTAAGCTCCGTAGAAAATTATAATTAGTTAACTGATATTGAACATAAACATAGGTATTACTGAAAAGGAAGGTATAGAAATAATGAAAAGTCGTAGGATCAGCAATGCACATGAACAAAACATACAATGAAAATATAAGAATATTGCAGATGCAACAGAGGGTTGAATTTGGGACTATGATGAAAAGGGATTCACATTGACAGTGATAATCCTCCGCTGCAGGGTAAATTAACGCAATTTCAGCAACAAGAAAAATTCAGTGCAGTTTTACGAGTTTGAAAAATGCCGCCTATCACGTGACTAATGCGGTAGCAAATGTCCCAAGGCACATTGCTGGGATTCGGATATCAATCGGTCACTTCACCGCTTTTAGGAGGAATTTCCAGTCGATCTTTGGTAGCATTCCTCAATACCAATTTTGCTAATTGCCATCCCAACAAGTGTTGCCTACAAAATCGTCTTCAGACTGTTATGGGGTGGAAAATGATTTGCTACTTAGGTGGCAGTGCTCACGAGCACTAATATCTGAAGTGGAAATGCTTCCAAACAAATGTTACCTTGGTGGAAATGCTTATTAATGTTGTCGATGAGATTGAAAATGGGATCACTATAATACTACGATGAGGAACGCAAGACCCAAAGTGGCTCTTTAGAACTCTAGCCCTCTAAAAAAGATACAAAAGAATACATTATATTCTTAGATGATTACTAATGCACTTGATTCTTGAAATAGTTGGTGATTTGATACTTAAGTTTTTCTGTATCTGTAGTAGTGAGATAAAATGGCATCAAAGGGCATAAGCCAGGGTATCATTACGCTTTTTGTCCCATTCTCTTGTTCTCTGAATGACAGGCGAAAGGTATTATCGTTGGCGCGCTCATTATTTTATTTTTGATGTATGTTGACCATTGAAGATCCATGGGAATCAAATCATAATTGCTATCAGAATATACTTACCTTTGGTGGTGCGGAAATAAAAATTCCTTCATCATAGACAGAATATACCAGTAAAGCATTAATGAAGTGTTGGGTAAGCAACGTTATAAGAAAGCAGTGCAATTTTCTCCCTTGAGTAAATACGAGTCGAGAATTCATACAAACAGAAAGCTACTTTGCAGAGCGATCACGTTGCTACAGCCAGTAAATAGTTTTTCTTTATTTGCGGAGTAGCAAGCACGCCTACCAATAAATAAAGCCAATTCTCACCGAAAGAATATTGAAAGCAACGTCAGGAGAAAAAAGTTTTAGTATATTAAGGACATAGGCCTGGACTGAAGAGTGACTTTTAACAAAAACTTACTCGATAGAGAATTTAAAGGTAATTATGATACGGTCATTTGAGCTGAACGAGTGTGTTAACAAAGTCAACCCAAACTGCTCACCCGACGTTAACCTTCATTCAAGTTTCTTCCTGATAATCGTAGTAGATTCCGTACCGCCTTTTTACACGACATGAACAGGTTTGATCATTCAGACAAACATTATTCTTAATGTAACAGCTGCATTAAACAGGTCATGGGAATGTGGTTATTAAAATAAAATATTAAATAGTTTTGTTGCAGATGAACCAGAACACTACATACAGACTCTACGTCTGTGATTGAAATTACGCAAATGCATAGCCTTAATTATCTAAAGAAATAAATTTAATTTCAGTCAATTTTATGTACATATTAAGTGCTCTGCATATGTATGGTCTACATTGCATAAGACCTGTCCGTACAATTTTGACCCTTTGGCTGTTTCTTTTTTTTTCTTTAAGTTTTTATTCAATAAATTATTTACAAAACATTACAATAAATCCAGAACTACATATATTTCCATCTAAAATACATTGCATTTAATGTTACAAAAATTCTTTGTGAAATATTTTAACAATTTCTCTTTCAAAATGGCCTTGATATCTCTCTGGTTTTTTATAATCGAAGCTTTTATTCTATTTATAATCAAACGTTCAGGCACATTCTTGTCTTTGAACAACCATATATTTACAATATAACTTGACAAAATTAAAGTTGCAGTGTTCCTTTGTTTCCTCGATGACTCTGGGAAATCAAAATACATAATTCTAATGAAATTGCAGTGAATAAAATTACAAAATAGCTTCAAAACTCCTTTTAACCATATTATTACATTTGCAATTCTCTTGCAGAAATATACCATATGAATATTTGATTCCTCAGCATCACAAAACTGGCAATGAGAATCTTGAATTATTTTCATTTCTTTTAACCTTTTTTTATTGGGTAATATTTCGTGAATATATTTATATATTTATTTCCCTATCAGCAGCAGAAAGAAATTTCATGTTGATGTTTTCCCAAATCAGAGCCAATTATAAAGGGGGTATCTACTCTCAACAGTTGGCTGTACCTTTGGCAATAAGTTCACATATATAGTCTCGATTAAGAAAAGGAAAATTCTGAAATGTTTTACATTTCCTAACTGTTACTAAGACCTCAGAATACATAGGTGCCATTACACATGAATTGTCTCTTTGTGTTGAATTTCCGGTAAACAAGCCCTTCATATGTGAATTGTTATAATAATTTGACATAAAATTGTATTTCTCCTCACAGTGTAACTTTAAGAAGAGGCAGCTAGAATACTTTGTGTCTTCCATAAAAGACTTTAACATTCCTATCCCTCCTTCAATCTTTGACTTTGTTAAAGTGTCTCTTTTAATGAATTCACATTTTTTCCCCCAAATGTAAAAGAAAATTTCTTTACTTATTAGTTTTGAATATTTGACAGGCAAAGGGTAAATATGGGAAACATACCATGTCTTTGAAAAATCAAGGTATTGACAATAACAGCTTTTTGATGAAATGTAAGTCTTCTGTTGTGAAAGCTCGCCAAGTATTCTTAATTTTACATAATATATTTGTCCACGAAGAATTAACAGCCATTTCGTAATTATCAGAAATAGAATTCCCAAAGTTTTTTGTAAAGAACCTGTATATCCTTGAAGCCATGATAAAGGCCAAACAGACCTATCACCCCATGGGCCTAATCCAAATATTTTCGTCTTATTTTTATTTAGCATGCAACCCGTGGCTGCTTCAAATTTAGACACTAATGTGCTAATCTCCAAAATTCCCTTGTCACTGGCAACGAAAATATTTGTATCATCGGCAAACCCAAGAATTTTAAGGTGGTTATCATTTGGTAAGGGCAAGTGTTCAATACAACTATTTCTTTTTATAGGCAGATACAGAGGTTCCTGGAAAACAGCATAAAGGAGCATAGAAAGAGGGCAGCCTTGTCGGACTCCCCTCTCCACACTAAAGTATTTACCAATGTTACCATTAACAATGCAACAACTTCCAATATTCGTGTACAATATCTTAATGCAGGAATCAGTTCATCACAAAAACCTAGTCTTTCAAGAATCCGAAGTACAAAATTAATATCAACACGGTCAAATGCTTTCGACCAATCAAGATTTAAAATAGCACCTTGAACTCTTTTCTCACTACAATAATACACAATATCTCTAATTAAGGTATTACATGTATTTATGGATCTTCCAGGCACACAAAATTGTTCGGGACTGATAGGTTAAAGATAACTGTTTGCATTCTTTTCGCCATTATCTTAGCAAGTATCTTATAGTCACAGCACAACAATGAAATTGGTCTCCAATTAGTCAAAGCACTCTCATCGGTGCCTTTCGATATGAGAGTGACCAATGCAATACTCTGACTCTTGGAGAGAGTTTTCATTTCTATAATATTTTCAAGCAATAGCTTAAGTTCATCCTTAATATCTTCCCAAAATACCTTATAAAATTCTATTGGGATGCCATCTATACCAGGACATTTATTGTTAGCAATGGAACGAATAACATCACGTATCTCTCTGAGAGATATATTCTTATGAAATATATCGTTATCAGAATCAGTCAATTTTTCTCTACAAACTGCATAAAGAAGTTTTGCATAGGTACATCACAAATGTTTTTCCGGTAAAGTTTTTGCCAGATAAATGAGGGAAGTCTACTTCACTAATGATATTTAGTCTTTGTGTAATTCCAACTTCACATTCATTAGCAAAATGGCTGGTTTGCCCACAAAGTCTACAAGTTTTAGTCTGCCCTTTATAGTATATATAGATATAAACCTTGGCACATTCAACATATAAGAAGGAAGGAATCTGTCGATTAATATCCATAGAAACTGTTCTGACACCATTATCAATACCTTTGTATCTTCCCAGACTTCGAGTGTTCTTCTTCACATAACTCACTGTTCCGTATCTGGAAAGAATGTCATTCAGCATAAAGTCAGTCATTTCAAAAGGCACATTTTTTCGCACTGTTACATAAGACCTGTAAGTTGACAAATCCTCAACTCGGATTTTTAGGTCGTCTCTTACACTGATTTCTTTGCCACCGAAATCTTCACAAATGTTTTCATATTTCTCTCTTGAGCTTAATTTAACAATTAATCTAGTTTTCCCCAAATCTGCAATGCCCTCAATTTCATCGTCCTGTATACGTAAAGTATCATCAAGAATTAAGGGAATGTCGTCTTCATAAATTGCACCCACTAAGTATCTAATAACTATGGTATTAATTCTTTTCAACCTTGGCGCATTCATTCTGGAGACACAGAAAACGGAAGTCACTGCGTCTGGTTTTCGCTGGGCACAAAAGACTGTGCGTCGTCGCCAACTTTACTACTCGCTAAAGTTGGCTATAGAGACGCCTCGAGCATAGCCCGAGGGCATATGGTTTTCCCGGCCAGGAAACCGGGGCAATGAGTCCTGCTGTTTTGCACCTAAATAAATGCTAAGTTCACATTCCTACTTTACTTAAAGGAGGGGCAAAATAGTCACTGCATGTTCACACACCTGCGAGTACATTTAAACGCCTTCAGTGCCTTAGAAGTCGTATAAAACTCCTGTTTCCTTGACAGAAACCACAACACGACCCTGGCCCTCTGCCGAGCGATCGTCCAAAATCTGCTGTTTCTAGGAAAGGTGTGGTACAATCGCGGGATGGCAACGCCGGTTTTGTTTATGTAGTAGACGATCCTCATTGGTGCAGACGTCTCCTTATCAGTTACCATATATTTATTACGTATTTCATAAAAACTAAAACACGTTGATTAAAAAATATAAGTGTGAACAATCAGGAACGTGAAAATTTCGTTAAGTGTTTTTTTCTCAGGATTAAATGAAACTCTCTACAGTAGGGAATTGCGTAGAGTAAAATCATCGTGCTTCCAAGACTGAAAAAGGTGATGGGGGTGGAGGGGGGCAGAATGGACGGAGGTAGAGGTTGTTCGGAGGGAGGGTAGGAACGGTGAACTATTTAATCAAACCATGCATAGCTTTGTTAACGCTTTTTCTCTAACTCCAAGATCTTTAGAACCAACTGCGGAATTTCCATTTCAAAAATGGATACCGTCGTTACACTGACTGAAAGTAAATGTCGATGCAATTGCTACAAAATCACAATCTTTGTCCACAACGCATTTTTACAAGACGAGAGAGAGATTGTTTGTAAACTTTATGCTATCACTATAAGTATAACTTATATGTGGTTTTATGATCAGCATATGTTGCTTCCAATTATGTTGAAAGGTAATAGTTTCTGAGACTGGGTTTATGAATAAAGGTGGGGGATGATTTCTTTTCCAACAAGCTATTTATCCATGAATGTGGGCCCTTTCTTAACTTTTGGCCGAGAGAAAAGGTTTACCTTAAAATGTTTTGTAAATCTCAAGAAACAACATCAACCAAAACCTTATTAAGAATGAACTCGCAAGAGGAAAGGCTTTGCCAACGAGGGGCAATAGTTGCGCTAACAGGAAGAGTATCAAACGGTGCAGTTTCAATACAAGGGAACTTGGCATTACTAAGACAATAGTTAGACGCTGGTGGAGGCGGTGGGAGGAATTAGGAAACCTCAAAGATAAATACCGGAGCGGTGGGCCTAGAAAGACATCTGAAGATGATAGGCAGATTACTGACTGCAATCAAGTCTCCTTTTAAGAATGCAGTAGCCATTAGGGACGAGCTGCATTTAGAGGTCTATGTGTTAGTGACTCCGTTATATTTACAAACGAGCCACAGAGTTGTACTTTTGGTTTGCATTAGCAAACTTCAGTTGGCATTTTCTCTCTCCATCTCAGTTATGTCTCCGTTGAACTGTTGAAGATATTCTCTTAACTTGATAGTCCTTTCTTACTTCCATCGTGGGTAGAGGGTAAGTAGTGGAAACACAAAGTATCCAAAATATACTATATTTCCAGATTACATCTTGATAAGAAGGCAGAGAGGTTTCTGAATGGATGTTTGAACTAAAAGGAGTAGAGGAAGTCTGAGTTACAATACGTTTACAAATCATAGGCGAGCAAGCCTCATCAAAGATACAGTCATATGAACTAACATACTTATTGAGGTTAAGACATGTACACCTTCTCGTTCTCGTGAGAGCCAAAGTGATTTCCAGGGAAGGTATTGTTGATGTGTTGATGTTCTACATACATTCTGCTGATGTAGGTTCTCACACACTTGGATTTCGGACAGTCTTTCCTGCATGACCTCCTTGGCCTCTGGCCTGATTCATGTTTACATGCATAACTTCTAAAGAATGTTCACACACATTCTTATTTATAATGTAAGTCATTACATATGCACATCACTGTGAGGAATCTTCATGATGCAGATCTGTTTTATCGGATCCCGTTTATAAAGGGGAAACTTGAACACCATAAAAGGGCAAGATTGGCTTTTGCACGTTGGTATGCTGATAAAACCCTTAATTACTGGGCCCAAGTAATATTCAGTGATGTGAAGACATTCACTTCGACAACTCACGGACGACTACACTGCTGGCGCCTAAGCAACACAAGATACGAGAACAGTTCATATATGAAATTGCTCACAGTGACTATATATTATCATGCTATGTATAGGATTGGGTGCATTTACACGGTGTGGGAGAACTTGAAGTTGGCGGCCGTTTCACTGCTCAAAAATATATAGAGATATTAGATGTAATGGTGCCGTCTGTCCGGGCATACCCCCTCCCTATCCTGAAGGAATAACTTATGCGATATTCATTGTCTTGCTCATCCTAATTAGATAATGGCAAGTTACTATAAAGAGTTTCATAGCATCAAATATAAGATTTTCAATTAAATTTAATTGAAAATTGTATAATTTAATTGTATATTTTTCAATTAAATTTAATTGAAAATTGTATAATTTAATTTTCAATTAAATTATACAAATTAATGATACAAATGATACAAAAATCTTTTCAGCGATACTTGCTTCACTTTCTTTTTTGGCGATAACTGTTCTATTCTTAATGCCCTCATTGTTAGGCAATGGTTTTCAAAACAACCAGATATTTAACTCCTGGAATGGGCTAGTAAACGATGCGACATGAAACCTAAATGTATGGGGACATATAGTTAGCAGTTGGGAGCAAGGACAGGAGCATAACCAACTGACTTAGCGTAAGATTATCGCAAGTCTAACATAACCAACCGACTTAGCGTAAGATTATCGCAAGTCTAACATTACCTCATAGGGTGCCTTATTATACATTTAGGTTTCATGTCGCATCCTTTACTAGCCCATTCCAGGAGTTAAATATCTGGTTGTGTTTATGGCTTTTATCATATTTCCGGCGTTGAGTTTTGACTTGAGTATCGCCTGGAGTCTCTGCATATATTCTTTCCTGATCGTGTCCTTCATTTCTTGGTGTTTTATATCCCCTCCTTCCATTATTCCCAGGTATTTGTATCCTGTCTCATCTATGTGTTTGATGTTGCTCCCATCTGGTAGCTTTATCCCTTCAGTTCTCGTTACTTTGCCTTTTTGTATGTTGACTAAGGCGCATTTTTCTATTCCAAACTCCATCCTGATATCCCCAGACAATCCTTACAGTCAGGATTAGGGTATCTATTTCCTTGATGCTCTTACCATGCAGCTTGATGTCGTCCATGAACATCAGATGGTTGATTCTGTTGCCTCTTTCTTGAGTTGGTACCCGGCATCCATCTTCTGTAGTACTTTTGTCATGGGAATCATGGCTACTACTTACGAAGAGTAGTGGGGACAGTGAGTCGCCCTGGAAGA
>NC_087208.1:88997281-89004781 GCF_015104395.2 Macrobrachium nipponense
AAACCAGCAGGTAATTTAACATTAGAAAATTACCATCATCTTCTAGGTGTTCTCGCTTGTCACTTTTCCTTTTTTATATTGGACTGATTTCCATCCATTGTTATTTGGGGAGCCGATAAATTGCAGTTAGATGGTAAATCTTGCTAAAAAAAAATTAAGGCGTTTTAGCAATTGATATTGAAACGCAATGTACATATACCGTTCATTCCCTTGTTTTTCTTCGCGACAAAGAATAATTTTCGTCCATCCTTTTTTCAAATCCAGAATTTTAGAAAAAAGAAATATAACAAATCTATTGCCACGAATTGCAGGGGAAAAGTAAGGATCAGACTACAACACCGACATTCCAAAAAAGATTTTTTTCTTTGTCACAAAAAAGAAGAATTGAAAGAGAGAAAACCTTCTTTTCTTAAAGCCATTTCCCTCCGGCACCAGAGGATTGACAGTGGCTCGTGAACAAAAATCCAAAATCTCTTTGAAGCCAAACTCATTTTTCCCTTTTCATCCTTTTTCTTTTTTGCAACTTTTTACCTTCTTCCCGCACCTACCATTTGGAAGCGGAATTTCCACTTTCAACCAACGAACCAAGTGTGTCTGTAAAAGAGTGTAGTAAAGCGCTCTTACCAAAGAGTGTTGAAGCATGTCTGTCTAATTGTTCAAAGACTGTCTTGTTCAGAAGAGAAATGAAATACACTGCGGGTTTTTTTTATTGAAATATTTCGGTCTGTGTTCAAACGTCCGGCCATTTCCTGAGTGAGAATGAGAGGGAAAAATGGTTTCAGGTTTTCAGAGTACTCTCTCTCTCTCTCTCTCTCTCTCTCTCTCTCTCTCTCTCTCTCTCTCTCTCCCGTTTCTTTTGTTAAAAAAGTCAACATATCTTTCAGTGACTTATGATCGTATTTGTAAAAGATCTTTTTGCTCTGACCTACTCACTCTTTACGTATAGGAAAAAGTACTTTATCGAGTTATATTCTTTTTAATAAACCTGACGGTGTTCATAAAAATAATGAGATTTATGTCGCAGTTGCTGGAGTCCCTTCAGCCGGAAAGAGCAGTAGTGATCAGAATTCTACGTCATTCTTTCAACCTGAACATTTTCTGTGTAGCTTTCAGTTGTTAGTCCTCAGACTTAAATGATATCGAGACTCTCAGGCAAACAGGCAATCGTACGATAACTTCCGGAGGGAGGTTTGGTGGGGGTGGGAGTTAGTACCGTCAGGGCACCTCACGCAGTGCACTGCACGCATTACTCAAGGCCCCTAGCTCCAACCCCATTCATTCCTTTTATACTTCCTCCATTCATATTCTCTTTCTTCCATCTTGCTTTCCCCCCTCTCCTAAGAATTGCCTCATAACGCAACTGCGAGGTTTTCCTCCTGTTATTTATACCTTTCAAACCTTTCTACTCTCATTTTTCCTGTCGGCCCTAAATGATCTCATAGGTCCCAGCGCTTGCCCTTTGGCCTAAATTCTTTATTCCATTCTGGCGTGCGATAAAAGGGCAAGTGCCGCAAGAATGAAAAATTGAGAAATACTGACACCTACTTTCTGTCATTATCCCAATTTGAAGATTTTCCGGCTCGTAAATAACGGAGAATGATATTGGTCACTTACCAAATTAGAAATGCCACAAACAGGAACACCGGAATTATTATGATTTTGACATTTGTTGATTATTTCTTAATTTACTAATCAATACGAATTTTTCATGAACAGTGTACAAGGAAATTCCCTGTTTCCACAGGAAAGATGCTCATGAATGAAAATGGTGATTCGGCAGAAAACTGAGGAAATATAACGAAATCTTTGGAGACAGTCATTATCTTTATTTGACGCCACTCAAACATATGATTATCTCATGGGAATTTTAAGTAAATAAACTGTACATTCAACATAAGCGAAAGGAACTCCATCTTTTAATTTTAGTTTGCAACTGGCTCTGTCTAGTGTCTTTTACAAGCTTAATTTGGGGGGGGGGGGGTGCCGAGGACATGGCTCCTTTACAAGTATAATGAAGATAAATGGAAATTTCTTTTGACAGCTATAAAATTACGTGTGCGTATACAATATAAATTCTGCCCCTAGCTTATGCATGTATAGATTTCGGCAGAATGGCAGATAGAGGAATAGAAAGATAGTAATTAAGTTGAAATCGTAAATATAACTTTTAGAGACGAAGAGGAAAAGGAGAGAGAGAGAGAGAGAGAGAGAGAGAGAGAGAGAGAGTACTATACACCTACCTAAGTTATGCTTACGTATGTTCTGTCTCGTTCCACCACCCAAAGCGTTCGCCAATGTTTTGAGGTTTTTCCATAACACTCGCGACTGTGCTGTTGCACATTCCAAATTGCTGGTGATAAATTATTTTTGCTTCCAGTGCCTTTAATACTTATGCACACAAAAACACTAAATGTTTTCCATTCTGGATGAGAAACAAATATACGGTAAAAAGTGTTTGCAAACAGTTCGCAAACTTTGTTTCCAAACTGTTTGCAGACTATGTTTCCAAATTGCTGGCAAACAGTTTGCAAATTTTTCCCAAACTGTTAACAAACAGATTGCAAACTTTGTTTCCAAACTGTTTGCAAACATTGCAAACAATTTGCAACCTATTTCCAAACTGCTTCCAGAAAGTTTGCAATTTTTGCCTCCAAACTGTTTGCAAACAAAGCACCTTTCAGGACATTAAAGAATGTCTTTGAATGTCTTGATTGCACAAACAGCACATGACTTTCTGGTCATGCGATATAGAATTTACTATTATATAAGCCATTTTCAGCAAATTTAAACAATTCATTTCAGAAAAGCTTCTGGAATTAAGAAGTCTTCTTTTTTAATGACTATTAAAAAAAGTGTTAATTCTGCAGTTCTCAGCAACATTTTCCTAACTACATGATTCATGTAAAAAAAAAGTTTCGATCGCTTCTCTAGAGACATATCTAACACTTCTGAAGTCTCAGACATTGCTCTTCTCCTTCAGGAAGTTTGATGTCCTGAGGCTAAAATCTTTTTATTCCTTTCTTCTGGAACACTAGAAAACGCATTCAGCCTGATAGTGCGGAAGAGGCTCAAGTAGGGATGTAATGAGTATCATAAACATGCAATGGAATGAAGCAGATTCCAGTATATTTATTTATTTTTATTTTTTCTATCTACCTTTGCCTTTTATATTCGTCTATACATGTTACAACTTATGAGGATAAAGAACATTTCCTTTTATCAGAACAAAGCCACTACGTTTGCCCCAGTGACACATTTAATACGATGGATATTTCAAAATTTGTTGCCGTATTTTCAAATACTGAATAAACAAAATTATCCCATCACCATATACATGTTCACTCTATCGCAAGACAAATGGTAACCTCATCAACTGTTCATGCAGTTAATTTTAAACTGCTAAAGTCATCTGATTTTTGCCCAACTCTCCAGCTTATCTTTTTAGTTTCAGATATAAAAGACTTATCTGACGGCGGCCGTACTCACTAGTAACCATTGAAATCTTTTGCACGAGTGAATGCAACCTACCAACTTGAGAGCATTTTTAAATTCAGCGACTGTTTTGAGTCTTGGAAAAAATCAGGTTAAAAATATACCTTTCCATTGAACGTATGTAAAATTACCGAGAATTTTGAAGTCGAATCTAAGGTTTAGCTTTATTCTTGGGAAGGAATCCAAAAGAATCGCGAAGAAATAATTTGGTAGAATAATAATAAAAAATAATAAATGAAACTGAATTTAGCATAAGAAAGACGTTAACGGAATTAGGCGAAGTAATTAACCCACACTGAAAATTAATGCTTTGAGAATGATGGACTAAAAGATTTAACTTTTCAGGAAAATTTTGTCATTGGCGAATCACGAGAGGTATAAGTTAACACCACCTCTCACCTACAAACCTCTGTCGTGCTCAGGTATTCGTTGTTTTGGAGTAGACATCAACATCGACCTTGATAAATTTGTTGTGCCTTTGTCGCACGTAGTCTTATCACATCACCGTGATTGATATAAACACATTCAGCTACAAATGTCCCTTAATATCTCATTTGCTCTATCTCGGAATTAATTTTTACGACTGGGATTTGTTGGTGAGAGGCGGCGTTAACTTATGCATCTCTCGTGATAGCTTTGTGGTTAAAGAGCTTCACTGTAAGTCCTAAATTCTTGGTTCCGTGGTTAGCGCCCATGAGCCGACGAATTTCTTATCCACTAGAAAGTTCCCCTTCGGTTAACATATATGAAAATATATTTATTCCGAGTTAGAGCGATTAGATGTTAAAGTACATTTGTAGCTTATTGCGTGTGTGTGAATCACGGTGGTGTGATAAGGCTCATATATATATATATATATATATATAATATATATATATATATATATATATATATATATATATATATATATATATATATATATATATATATATATATATATATATATATATATTTCTTTCTATATTTATATATATGTATATATTATATTATATATATATATCATATATATATATATATATATATATATATATATATATATCTATATATATATATATATATATATATATATATATATATTATATATATATATATATATATATATATATATATATATATATATATATATATTATTATATATATATATATATGTGTGTGTGTGTGTGTGTGTGTGTGTGTGTGCGCGTTTGTTATAATACCCAATACATCATGAATACAGAATGCAAAGACTAGAACGATAAAATAAGATAAAAACACACAACACGTGTAAACTAGTATTTTTAAATTACATCCTATCTCTGTTAAAATTTTTTATTTATATTGAATATTATAGCACAAGCGCATTCATAGGAACGTTGGTTTCATCAAAATGGAAAACAACTTGATTGTCAATCGACATAGAGAAGGACAGTTTCTTTGCAGTAACCGTCGACCAAATTGCATCAGTTATTGCTTTTGTGAGTTGAGCAAAGGAATTTCGAAAGAGCGGTTCTGTGTCTCATTGTACATTCCTTTGATGACAAAACAAAGAGAAGAAGCAAAATATTTTATTCTCGATTAACAGACGAATTTTTATACACGAACTCAAATGACAAGAATCCGCTATCATTGAAAATGATAAGGTGTTTTTGAAATGATGCGGCAGTGTGAATAAAGTCCTGAACAAAATTTTTTTTATAATTGGAGGTAAAGCATGTTCGACCATTAGCGAGGCAATGATGATACGTTCAATATGGATTATAATTGCAGTTGGCAGTAAGGGTATTAAATTTAATCTGTCCGTTGCTAGCAAAGGGGGGATATCGAATCTGGACGATGTTGCAGATGAAGCTGAATAATCAGGATTAATACAAAGGTATCCCTAATATGTGAAGTCAAGGCGTTCCTTAGTATTAATATCTTAGAACAAAGCAGAATAAATCCATTGACACCGTTATATATGGATCTACGAATTTGTTTTTTTATGAAATAGCCGCTATGTAACTGGGTATAACCAAATTTATTTGCAGATACAAACTTTGTCCTTCTTTTAGTTTGGTTTTAGGTCCCTTTAGCGATTTTGATGTTTGCATTTCCAAAGTATTATTTAAATCTAGTTTCTTGGATAACCTTGAAATGTTAACAGGCAATAGTTACTGTTCTTCATAATATAAAGTCAGGTCTTTGTGTCTGTTCCGATGGTATTCGATAGGCAGCAGTGCGTGAAAAATGTTCAACTGAACTTTAGCATATGTTTTGAATGAACGAAAATTAAACTAGAGAAAGTGGGGTTGGAAGTTGAAAAACAAGAAAAAAATAGATAGATGTGAAGAAAAAAACATTTTGATAATAAAGGTATTATGTTGCACAGCTTCCCAAAACGAACCTTAAGAGACAGTGAGAAGAAATTATCGAAAGTAATGGGCTTCGTGCTTCAGTTTTAAACCTGTTTATGTTCAGCTATGTGTTCATCTTATTATGATATATAGCTTTGTTTTCTTTTAATTGTGTACTGTTTCAAGTAAACACCTTGAAGTGTCACAGATTTACTTTAAAACGTGGTTATTGAATGCTTGTAATGTAGTACATATATTATTAATTACATCCATACAGGCAGAATAATTGTATTGAATTCCTTATATACAATTAATCAGACGTTAACTGCACGTATTCAAATGTATATTTAAAAGTGATCTATTCAGTATTAGTTGTCACTATTTATATTAATCAATTATAAAAGTGTATTCATTATACTAAGGTGACTGTAGAGTAGTTTTGTTTCCATTGGATAGTTGCCCAGATTTGATGTACTGAACACGGACAGTAATTCCAACAACAGAACACTAAGTTAGATAGATATATATTTGACTGAAACATTTAAAAGGAAAAATGTTTCCTTAAATTGAGAGAAAGGATATTTGATGATTTGTTAAAACTTATAGAAAGAACATAAGAACAGTGTATTGCTACGAATATCAGAATGAAGGGAAAAGACTGATGGAGCCATTAATATGAATGAAAAGTTTTATTTAACTGGCGACAAAGAAACATAGGAACATGATTAAGAAAACTAATGAAATGTGCTAGTGAGGATTATAAGGGTATGGTATGCAGAAAGAAAGATAAATTCTGGAATTTATTCGAAGATCTGCCTTTTTCTATTCTAAAGCTCCGAGTTTTTTTCCCCTTTGCCTTCATTAACTAGAGATGTTCATTAATCTCTTCCGCCTTGTCTCCTCTGTCATATTATTATATTTCAGTGCCTCCCCTTCCTTGCGACCTTTTCTGAAGAAAAACGTTATTCAGTTACTTAATTCTCTTTTCCCAAAAATTCTAGCTTTCATTACAAGTTTCCGTTTATCATGTTGATATCTTTAGGTGGGTGTGTATTTGCAAAAGAAAAACGTATGAAGTGATGAAAGAAAAGCAGTTGAGGACGGTGCAGAGTTGGTCAAGTCTTTGAGGAAATGAAGCTGCAAAATGTTTTGTGGCTTCAGCAGCGGTATATCTCTCTTCTCTTCGTTGTTTTGTTAGGTTAGAATGGGCCCGTGTTAGCACATACCAATCATGTTTTTTTTTTTCTTTTCAAACAGAAAATAAACAGCTAATACACCACTGCTGCAATAATGGAACAAACGATACATTCTTATCAGTGGGGAACGTACATTTTTTCTTTTAATTTAGTTTATGAACGTTCAAAGAATGGTCTGTAATATTTTCTTGGTTGAAGTTCACTATTTAATCAGTTGTTTTTACACAGAGTTGCCTCAGTGAAGTGCTCTCTGACCCTTTCCAGGTTTATAAAAACGTATACTCTTATGCTTGAAGGTGAGGTTCTATTAAACTTACCACAAGGATGTTGCTAATCCAACTGTTCACCTCTAAGGGTAAAATAACTGAATTACATGCATTTACAATACAAAACAGAAGACAAGGAGGAATAAGGCAGGCCACTGGGAGTCCTGCAGCAGCACATGTCTTCAACAGGTTTTAAGATCAAATAACACTCATTTAAACAAAATTATATAAACT
>NC_087208.1:89009781-89012281 GCF_015104395.2 Macrobrachium nipponense
GTAAATGCAAAAGGGTTGGATTTCCCAAGGGTGTGAGTTTACTCTCTTAATCGTCTCCAGGTGGGGAATTTTTATTTTATTGTTGGGTGTGTCTCTGGTCTTGTCTTTAGGGGGTCGGTAGAAAATTACGTTTGCTTTTTGAATTGCTTTCTCAATTATATGGTCAGGATACTTTAAAGATGAGAGTTGCTTGCGAATTAGTTCAAATTCTTTTTCCAGGAAATCTGGGGAACAAATTCGTAAGGCTCTTAAGAATAGGTTGCTAGCTAGACTTATCTTGATAGTATTGTCAGGATAGCTAAAGTAGTGAATATATGAAAGTGAGAACGTTGGTTTTCTGTATATGGTAAATTTGTATTCTGTCGTGTCTCTGATTATTAAAACATCAAGAAAAGGAATTTTGTTGTCTGTTTCCCATTCAACTTTAAATTTGAGCTTTCAATTACAAAATTTCTAAATGGTTAGCTGGCCTCCTTTCTCCTTTTTTAGGCACTTTTTCTCCCAGTCACATCAAACATTCGGAAGACTTTTGTCACAAATTCAGAGAAGCACATATACCACTTCACAACATAAAACTTTTAAGACTCCCTATTCACAAAAGTACCAGTACAGGACGTTCTTCAGTTTTTAAAGGAAAAATTATCCCCCTATTCAGATCATTTCCCTTTGGCACTTGACAAAATAATAAAGTTAGTTGAATTATGTGCATCTAATAACGTATTTTCATTCGGGGAATCATTCTACAAGCAAAAATTCGGGTGTAGTATGGGTAGTCCTTTAAGTCCTATTTTAGCCAATCTGTACATGGAATACTTTGAAACTACAGTAATAAATGCAATAAAACCCAAAAACATGCTGTGGATGAGATACGTGGATGACATACTAACATTTTGGGATAATAAGTGGGGTAATTTTAATGAATTCCTCTCAAAATTAAACGCATTAGTGCCCAGCATCAAATTTAAAGTTGAATGGGAAACAGGCAACAAAATTCCTTTTCTTGATGTTTTAATAATCAGAGACACGACAGAATACAAATTTACCATATACAGAAAACCAACGTTCTCACTTTCATATATTCACTACTTTAGCTATCATGACAATACTATCAAGATAAGTCTAGCTAGCAACCTATTCTTAAGAGCCTTACGAATTTGTTCCCCAGATTTCCTGGAAAAAGAATTTGAACTAATTCGCAAGCAACTCTCATCTTTAAAGTATCCTGACCATATAATTGAGAAAGCCAATTCAAAAAGCAAACGTAATTTTCTACCGACCCCCTAAAGACAAGACCAGAGACACACCCAACAATAAAATAAAAATTCCCCACCTGGAGACGATTAAGAGAGTAACTCACACCCTTGGGAAAATCCAACCCTTTTGCATTTACCTACCCAAATACCTTAGCCAAATCCCTGATTAACGTCCAACAAAAGACATCGCCCAAAGACTCGGGGGTATATGAAGATCCCATGCCAGGACTGTGACCAATCTTACATCGGATTTACAAGTAAATCACTTCCCAGAGATTAATACAACACAAACGGTCAGTTAGGTATGGACAACAGAACTCGGCTATTTTCAATCATATAAATGAACATAACCATAGAATAAACTGGAATATGTCACGTGTAATTTATAGCAGCAACTGCGGGGTACAAGAGTCAAATGATGGAATCGGCCTTAATAAAAGAGAAGCAGGTAATGAACATCTCAAAAGGGAATTGGACATCAGACATCGTCGACGCAGTGTTCATTCAACCAACGCTTAAGAAGATTAAAGGAAGATTATCAGCGGGGGTGACCTAAATTGGCTTACTTGTGAACGAATCTCTTGGTATAAATACCACCTTTTCTGTAAACTTTTCTCATTCATATACCTGAAGAGAGAGACAGCAGTCTCTGAAATATAGTACTTTTCTCTCTACATTTTGGTGTTTTTTATGGGCTCCTTTTATTAGATGGAATTCTGTTGTTACAGAACACCTTTACCAGTCATATATATATATATATATATATATATATATATATATATATATATATATATATATATATATATACATACATATATATATATATATATATATATATATATATATATATATATATATATATATATATATATATATATATATGTATATATATATATATATATATATATATATATATATATATATATATATATATATATATATATATATATATATATATATATATATATATATATATATATATATATATATATATATATAATATATATATATATATATATATATATATATATATATATATATATATATATATATATATATATATGTATATATATATATATATATATATATATATATATATATATATATATATATATATATATATATATATATATTATATATATATATATATATATATGTAAGGCCTAGGGTTTTTGATTAATAATATATTGTCCATGTGTTCCCTGTGACCTATGGAATGTGGAGAACAGTGTAGAGGTGACGACCTG
>NC_087208.1:89022281-89037281 GCF_015104395.2 Macrobrachium nipponense
AGTGTGTGTGTGTGAGAGAGAGAGAGAGAGAGAGAGAGAGAGAGAGAATTATCACGCACAAAAAATATTTCTCTCCTTATCTTAGTATGATTCTCCGTAGAGTAATAGATCTTTCAAGTGCAGTATAAAGATTAACGCGAACTTTTAAAGTCAGTCAAAAAACTAAATAAAATGCAAGTAAATCAAACCGAATTATAAAATCAGAATAAAAAGTAAATTTAGCATCTGGGTTCTACAGAACGGTAAGGAGAGAAACGCTTTCTCTAATCATGTATGTTGATGCACTGGGATGTAAAACACTGCTAAATTCTGCATGGTCTTGGTTACCTTATTCTAAATAATATTCACACACACATACACATTATTTAGAGTAGGGTAAACAAGACTTGCAGACTTTAGCTGTGTTTTACACTACAGTGCATCAACATACATAATTAAAGAAAGCATTTCTCTCCTATCCATTCTGTAGAGCCCAGATGCTGAATTTATTCTATATTTTGATTTTATAATTCGGTTTGATTTACTTGCATTCAATTACACACACACACACACATATATATATATATATATATATATATATATATATATATATATATATATATATATATATACACACACACATATATATATATTATATATATATATATATATGTGTGTGTATATATATATATATATATATATATAGTGTGTATATATATATATATATATATATATATATATATATATATATATATATATATATATATATATATATACAGAGAGAGAGAGAGAGAGCGAGAGAGAGAGAGAGAGAGAGTTAATGAGCCCTCTCTGAACCTTTCGCTACGAAGATTAAAGGGCGGGTAATTTAACTTTAACAGAAAAAATAAACTCGTCTACGTAATAGGATTCATGACAGAAGAGCAGGGCCTTCCGTTTGTCAACAAAATTCAAGGACCCTAGCTAACAGTAATACCCTTTCACCCCTGTTCAACTATCCTTCTATAGGAATTCTCAGAATTTAAACACCCATGCTCTGGTTTTTCTTCGTTTAAACTATACTTAATCTCAATTTTATTAAATTTTTCGAACCTTCAGCCATTGTATCTTTCCTAAAACTTGTAATATTCTTGAAATTGTCATTTGAAGCTTTCGGTACTTTGATGTAGATTGTAGATTAGGATTTAATCTCTTTTTATTTTTTAGATATTCCAGTTCCTAACAAATGGTATTGTAGTATCAAAGTAGTTTCTCAGTCAAATGCCTCTGATTATCTTCATACTTATCGTCACAAGTAAAAATAAACATTCAGAGCAATTGTCAAATTGTTTACGGTATTAATTGAAACTGTATGATGAATTTTAAGAGTGCTGGCTTCGATCACATTCATTGAAAAGCAATTCTGTTGACTTGGCCAATACCCAATGTGGGGAATTATTATTTTGCTCTTGTTTTAAAAAAGAAATTTGCCCAATGGAAACTATGCCTCGGGGAAAATTCATTTCTCAACCTTTTGCAGGTATTTAAGCTCGCAATTCCCAACGCTGCCAGGTTCCAGTCAGAACTTAATGCCATTTCAGGTTTTTGAGGTTTCTGCCTACAATTGCGTTTTGTCTTTATTATTTGGTTTCCTATTTTCAAAATTTCATCAATACAGGATGAATACAGTTGTTTCATAAAACACTTCGCTAAGTTTTTCGCATCGTTCAGAGCACATCGTCATATTTCCAATGATGTCACAGCGGTGTTTCTCAAATTGAAACCAAATTGAAATTATTTCCACGCTGTCTTGGCTCAGTTAGAAGCCGCTGAAGTCCTCGATTTTTAAAAGCACATATTAGACACGATCCAAAATACACAATTTGAACAGAAGGATACGACCGTTAAAACAGTTCAACATCAAGCTTCCAATACTGTTAAATAACATGTTACAACAATATAGGAAACCCTAACCTCTCATATTTTACCAAGATCAATTTGGTAAAGTGAAAGATCATCACCAACTTAATTATGAAAAATAAATTTATATTTCTTTGACAACGTTACACTAAATGTTATGTTTTAATTGTTCTATTTTAGTCATTTTCCCCTCCCAAATATTTTGCTTTATAGAATTCGCAATTGGTTTCACAAATAGTAAGGTTAGATAATAAAAATTTGGTAAATGAGTTGATCAACCTGGTGATTTTCTGTCTAGGTTTCTGGATCAGCAATATTACTCGAATTTGCCTTTACCTTTTGAGAACTGGCTGTCTATTGATTTTTCTCAATGGGATTTTAGCTACTTTTTCCTCGAATATGTTAAATATTGTGGTTCATGTATATTCTTTCATGACAAACAACCTATTCGTACGAAGATTCAGTGTAGTAACTGCTTGGCCATGAAAAAAATTGTCCATATGAATTCCATTACGGATTCACATAGCATCCAATGGAGAGCTACATCAACGGCATGTTATTTATTATACCAGTATTCCGTTCCTTAAGTCGCTAAACATCTTATGATGCAAAGAATTACGTCAGAGTGATTTATGATTTAAGAAGACTTTCTGCTTCATTTGAAGAAGTAAACATCTTTAAAAATGATGATAAATTTCAGATTATGAAATAAGTCATAGTGACATTAAGCATTTAAGAAAGTTTATGAACATAGCCCTAGTTCGGTGAATATAATTTACATGTTACTTATTGGGAATGACTATATAAAAGGTACATGCACTTGTACAGTGTAAAAATAAAAGAGAATAATTAAATTCATTGACGAACACAGGCAGAATGGAAGCTTTGCAGCGCAATCACTGATGTGATTGCTAAAAGCAGTCCTCCAATTTCATCGTCGAACACCGAAGATAACCAGAGCTCAGTGACACTTCAGCGGAAAGCCAATAATACCGATTCAATCAGACAGATTTACAAAGCTTTGAGTCTGCAATAATCCTTTCGCTTGATTCTTCTCCTCATAAACATTTTTTCCCTTTTAACGTGAGGCATTGTATGGACTGTTATGGTAAATAATAAAACACATCACACCAAAAACACGCACACACAAATACGCACATACCTACACACAAAAACATACATACATACATACATATATATATATATATATATATATATATATATATATATATATATATATATCTATATATATATATATATATTATATATATATATTATATATATAAACATATATATATATATATATATATATATATATATATATATATATACATACTATATATATATATATATATATATATATATATATATATATATATATATATATATATATATTACTACACCTTCCACATAATTATAATTATTGTATATATTTTGCCTGACTGTTTTCCCCTGTATACCACTTTCCTTTGTCCTTTCCAAGAAACTTGTTGGTCTTGTTTCACACTCCTTGTTCTTACTTGCTCCGCCCATCCTACCTTTCTTCGACCCCTAAATGTAATTTTGAATCAGTCTCCACTCAGCAACTAAACCAAGGACTCTGGTGTCCGGCAGGGAAGCAGTCCACTTTATTGTGATGTATCTATAAGCTAAGTATAAGTGATATTGTTGTAAGGGTTTAATAACGAATTGTGCTTTGTTTCAAGTGTTCTTAATTTCAAGTACGATTACTTTTCGAGACGTGGTTGTCACTTGTCATTTGTTATTTATTTTGTCTTATTGTTTTGTAAATACTTTTTGCATTATTATATTTAAATCTTGTTTGATCGTATTCTCATTCAAATACCTTTATTTTGTATTATTATGGTCCATTGAACCCACCTGCTAATTTGGTAAATTACCCTTCTCTCTCACGACTGTAATAATATTATGGGGGCCTGTCCGGGATACATTTTTGCTTAACTTCGTGGGTATGTAATAATTGACAACCTCGTTAAGAATCAGTTGTTTGTTTATGTAATTGGTGATTCGTTATTAAAACCTTGCTGATATAAAATATCCTGAGTTATAGTTAGTTAGGTGACTGTTTTGTGTTTGCTAGACCGCTGAAGAATTTATTTTCATTGTGCGTAAATTTTTCGGTGACCGAAGGTGGCCACTTCTGTTTTGGTAAACGACTGCCGGTAACCTTGTTATGGTTTTCCCCTCCCTCCTCTCCTAACTGAGACTCAGTGCGCTGGTTAAAAAGTTAATCTGTCGTACCATTGTTAAAAATTCATTTCTCTTGAATCATTTGTGACTTTTACGTGCTTATAGTCTTTCACTGGGTCCTTAGATACCAGTCTCTTGCGTTATTCATTTTCTGTAAAGTGTAATGAATCTTGTTAATGCCTCGACATATGTGCGTGAAGTTACCGTTTCTAATCAAAGTGTAGTAAGTTACGGTTGTTAGCTGAGCGACGGTACTTCCTGTTGACTTCATTTTGGTTTGAACCGGGAGTAAAATACTTCCAGTGCGTCCTTATTCATTCTCATTTTTCCGTATCTAAAATGTTTTGTGTATAAATTCTTGTCTAATCGGTTACTATTTATGCGTGGTTTATGGTTTCATGCGTGGTAAATGCGTAACTAAGTTGGCTCCAATTTAAGAATTGTAAAACTCTAATTCAGGTGTTTATATTCTTGAAGTTTCTTTTTTTTTCACAATGGCGAAGTTTAATACTCAAAAGTTTGTGGGGGATCCTTCCTCTGAATTGCATACTCTTACCGATGCTAAAAAATCTGAATTAATGGAAGTAGCTAAGCATTTAGACCTTGAGTTACGTTCTAGTATGCGTAAGTTTGACATTAGGAAAGTGATAATAGATCACTATATGCGTATTGGAACCTTGGGTGACGAAGCTAGGCAGTATCTTGTTCCAGAAACCCCTTCCCTTACAATTGAACAAAAATTAGAGTTTGAACGTCTTGCAGTCGAGCGTGAAAAAGCTCAGTTCGAGCGTGAAAAAGCTCTGTTAGCTTTAAGACAGGAAGAGTTAGCTTTGCAAGCCGCTGAAAAGAGAAGTGAATTTTCTCTTAAGGAAGAAAGAGAAAAATTTGAAATGGAAAAAGCTAAGTTAGAATTTCAAGCTAGAGAGGAAAAAGCTAAGTTAGAATTTCAAGCTAGAGAGGAAAAAGCTAAATTAGAATTAGAAGCTAGGTTAGCTATAAAGGTGGAACAAGAGAGGGCTTCAATCAATCTTCAGATTAGGCAAACTGAACAAGAGTTATCTCCCTTTGACCTGACTAAAAATATAAAGTTAGTTCCCTTATTCACAGAGTATGATCCCGAGGATTATTTTCGGGTATTTGAGGAAACTGCTAATCACCTTAATTGGCCTGTTGAACAGTGGGTATGGCTCCTTAAACCTAAATCGTCAGGTAAAGCTGCTAAAGTTGTTAGGCATCTGGATGATACTATGATTATAAACAGGTTAAGAAAGCAATCTTAGATGCATTTTCCATAACAGAGGAAGGATATAGACAAGCTTTTCGTAACTTATGTAAATCAAATAGCCAAACTTTCTTAGAATTTGCTTCTGACAAGCTTAGAGCTTTCAAGAAATGGCTTAAGTGTGCTGAAGTAACTTCTTTTGAAGAACTGATAAATTTAATGGTTCTTGAAGAATTTAAAAGGAAACTTCCCATTAATGTAATGCTCTATATTGAAGATAGGCAGGAGAAAGATTTACTAAAGGCTGCTTCCTTGGCTGACACTTATTCCTTAATACATAAGAGTATTCCTAATAAAAAAGCTGAGATATTTGTAAAACCAGTTTCAGGAAAATCCCAGCAGATTTCGGATAATCCCAAAGGTTCTGATAATCCTAAATGTAGTTATTGTAAGAAAGAAGGACATACTATTCGTAATTGTAAAGACCCTAAATGTAAAGGATCTGATAACTACCGTAATGTTTTTATGAAACCCAACGTAAAATTTCAACCTCCCAGATTAAACCTGTTTCGCATGTGCAAGCTAATGTACCCGATGTATTTGATGATTTTAAGTCTGAAGGTATAATAACCTTGGGGGAGAAAGAACAGAAGTCTAGGGTCACTATATTAAGAGACACTGGAGCTGCTTTAACTTTGTTGCATAGTAAGGCTTTACCTAATGTTGAGAATAATTTAACAGGTGAGAAGGTGGTTGTAAGGGATCTTCTGGAATCTCATCCATTCCCTTGCCAGTGTTTACCTTGATTGCCCACTTGTAAAAGGGAAAGTTGAATTAGGGGTGATTGATACAGAATTGCCGGTAAAAGGAGTTTCATTGCTATTGGGTAATGATTTAGCCGGGAAATTAATTGTACCAAATTTAATTGTCACTGATACCCCCATGGAGGATAAGGTAGATCTTGAACAAGCCCCAACACATATAGTCACTCGGTCCCAAGCAGGAGAAAAGGTAAATGACTTTGAAGTAGATAGTGATTTCTTAGCTAAGGTAATGTCTAGAGATAAACTTATAGTTGCCCAGAGGTCAGATCAATCTTTATCTTGTTTGCATGATAAGGCTGTTGATATAAAATCTTTGAATAAATCCCCTTTTTATCATAATAATGGTATCCTAATGCGATTTTACCGTCCTTCTAACTATTCAAATCTCGATACCTGGAGTGAGAAATACCAAATTGTTGTCCCTTCTTCGGTACGCACTCATATAATGGAAATTGCACATGATGGACCAGGTGGTCATTTGGGACAATACAAAACTTACTATAGAATACTTGATAAGTTCTATTGGCCTAATTTGAGGAAAGGACTTAGGAGATTTCATAAAGACATGTCATGTATGCCAAATAGCTGGCAAACCTAACCAAGTAATTCCTAAAGCCCCTTTACAGCCTATACTAGTTCCACATGAGCCCTTTGAGAAATTAGTAATAGACTGTGTTGGACCCTTGCCCAAGACGAAAGGTGGTAACCAATATTTATTAACTCTTATGTGTCCCAGTACTCGTTTTCCAGAGGCCATCCCACTTAAGAATATATCTGCCAAAAATATTGCTAAACACCTTTTAAGTTTCTTTACTACTTACGGGATCCCCAAGGATATCCAAACTGATCGTGGTTCTACTTTACAAGTAAACTCTTTTCAGAAATCCTGAAGGAATTAAATATAAAACATAGCTTATCATCTGCATATCATCCGGAATCTCAGGGAGTCCTGGAACGATGGCACCAAACATTTAAAAGTATGTTAAAAAAGTTTTGTTTAGAGAGCAATCTTGATTGGGATGAAGGAGTAAAGTTTTTGTTGTTTGCTATACGTGAGTCCCCCCAGGAATCCCTAGGTGTTTCTCCTTTTGAAATGGTATATGGGAGATTATTAAGAGGACCCCTTGCATTAATTAAAGATGAATGGTTAAAGCCCCCAGACTCTCATCAGACTGTAACTGTTCAACAATATTTGAGTAACTTTAAGGAAACCCTTTCCAAAGTCCGTAAAATAGCCAGTGAAAACTTAAGCAAAGCTCAGATTAAAATGAAAAATAATTATGATCAAAAAACTAAAATTAGGAAATTCAACCCAGGAGATCTTGTGTTAGCATACTTTCCTATCCC
The DNA here is from genome assembly GCF_015104395.2 of Macrobrachium nipponense. NCBI lineage: Eukaryota > Metazoa > Arthropoda > Malacostraca > Decapoda > Palaemonidae > Macrobrachium > Macrobrachium nipponense. The sequence goes on from NC_087208.1 coordinate 89,029,764, forward strand.
TGGATCCCCATTTTCCTCCAAATTCTTTGGTCCATATAAAGTAGTTAAAAATGTCAATAACCATACCTATGTGATAGAAACCCCTGATAGAAGGAAAAGTACTCAAATTTATCCATGCCAATTTGCTTAAAAGGTATCATTCCAGGAATACTGAAACTGGTTATGGAGACAAAATTGTTAATGTTAATGTTAAGGTCAAGGACGAGAAACCTGAAAACTTCAAAACCTTATTTGCTCTTACCCAGAACTTTATGGAGAAAATCCAGGTCAGTGTACAGTTCTCACCCATGACATCGAACTTCTACCAGGAACTGCTCCCATACGACAACACCCTTATCGCATCAGCCCGGCCAAGAAATTAGTAATGAAAGAAGAAGTGGAATATCTTCTGAGAACTGGATTAGCTAAACCAAGCAAGTCACCATGGGCGTCTCCCTGTCTATTGGTACCAAAGGAGGATGGCAGCATGCGACTGTGTACAGATTACAGGAGAGTAAATTCTGCTACTGTTAAGGATAGTTACCCTTTACCCCGTCTAGATGACATTATAGACTCTGTGGGCCAAGCAAAGTATGTAGCTAAAATAGATCTCCTCAAGGGGTATTATCAGGTGAAGTTAACATCTAGAGCCAAGCTTATTTCGGCTTTCATAACTCCTTTTGGGTTATTCCAGTATGAAGTAATGCCTTTTGGTTTAACAAATGCCCCATCCACATTTCAACGCATAATTAACTACACCATTCAGGTCTAGAGGGAGTATTTGCATATCTAGATGATATATTGGTGATAGGAGATTCTTGGAAGGAGCTGATGACACGTTTGAATATGCTCTTTGATAGATTAAGAGAAGCCCAGTTAACAATAAATTTAAAAAATGTGTTTTTGGACAAGCTACAGTTACTTACTTGGGACATATTGTAGGTGGAGGTAATGTCAGGCCTAAAACTGCAAATGTTAATGCCATTCTTGACTATCCAGAACCTAAGACTAGGAAATCCCTTAAAATATTTCTGGGTATGGTTTCATATTACAGGAAGTTTTGCCGTAATTTTGCTTCAGTAGCTGCCCCTTTACATAGTCTTACCAGCCCTAAAAAGAAGTATGAATGGGATGAGAAATGTCAGGCAGCATTTGAACATTTAAATATTTTTTGAGTAGTGAGCCAGTCTACACAGTCCTAATTTTTCTAAACCCTTCTCTTTGCAAGTAGACGCTTGCGACACTGGTGCTGGAGGAGTGCTGTTGCAGGAAATTGATGTACTCCACCAATAGGATACTCCAGTAGTTTCAAGCTTCATCAGTTGTCCTACAGTACCATAGAGAAGGAGCTCTTAAGTTTGGTTCTTGCTCTACAAAAGTTTGAATGTTATCTACAAGGAGCTCCTGTCATCCATGTCTATACGGACCACAACCCCCTCACCTTTCTTGAGCGCACCAAGGCCCATAATCAGCGATTACTAAGATGGGCTTTATATCTTCAAAACTTCAACCTTCAAATAAAGCACCTCAAGGGCAGCGACAACGTATTTGCTGATGCCTTGTCACGGGCCCATTCTCAACCTTCTCAGGAGAAGGAAGGTGTTTAACTTTGATCAAGCCACTCCGCTGGGCTTGATCCTCTATGGGGAGGTATTACACCTTCCACATAATTATAATTATTGTATATGCCTGACTGTTTTTCCCCTGTATACCACTTTCCTTTGTCCTTTCCAAGAAACTTGTTGGTCTTGTTTCACACTCCTTGTTCTTACTTGCTCCGCCCATCCTACCTTTCTTCGACCCCTAAATGTAATTTTGAATCAAGTCTCCACTCAGCAACTAAACCAAGGACTCTGGTGTCCGGCAGGGAAGCAGTCCACTTTATTGTGATGTATCTATAAGCTAAGTATAAGTGATATTGTTGTAAGGGTTTAATAACGAATTGTGCTTTGTTTCAAGTGTTCTTAATTTCAAGTACGATTACTTTTCGAGACGTGGTTGTCACTTGTCATTTGTTATTTATTTTGTCTTATTGTTTTGTAAATACTTTTTGCATTATTATATTTAAATCTTGTTTGATCGTATTCTCATTCAAATACCTTTATTTTGTATTATTATGGTCCATTGAACCCACCTGCTAATTTGGTAAATTACCCTTCTCTCTCACGACTGTAATAATATATATATTTATGTATATATATATATATATATATATATATATATATATATATATATATATATATATATATATATATATATATGATATTTATGTATATATATATATATTTATGTATATATATATATATATATATATATATATATATATAGTTTATATATATAACCTATATAAATATATATATATATATATATATATATATATATATATATATATATATATATATATATATATATATATATATATATATATATATATATATATATATATATATATATATATATATATATATATTTGTATTTATTGGGACCAGAGAAAGATAAAAAGCTCATTTATTATCTGTTCAGAGCCTTTGCCAGGGACTCTGTCTACATTGTGATCTAGTTTTCGTCATGTTTTTTCATGTGCATAGCAAAGCTGGGATCTTACTACCTGAACGAAAAAATAACAAAGCTTTTCAATTTTATTTTATTAATTCGTCCTTAAAATATTCCATTACTAGGCCTAACTCAGTAATGAAAATATTTTAGATAATTGTGGTCACTCATTACTGAATATCAGTAACTTTACTTTTTTTAGTTTGCATTTCATGGCAATATCCATATAGAATTAGAGGGTTAAATTCGAGATAATCCTGAAAAAAAATTATTGACTTTATTTCTTTACAGTATTAAGAGAAAACCACCCGAAGAGAGCAAAGTTCAAGAAGTCTATAGCTTCTCCTGATTTCAATTCTTCAAATGAAATCCATAATTTCGGCAATTTCCTTCTCCATCTTTTCACATCAGCCACAGCTGTCAGTCACTTTAGAAGTTTCCGACAGGAAGGTTTGAAGTTTCTATGAACTCTTTTCCTTCTTCCGAAAAACTGGAAGCATCCATTCCTTGATAACCTGCCATTGATTCTCTGGAATCTTGACTCAAAGGACTGGAGAGTTTTCGGGAAAGGTCATCAGATTTGGTCCTCTTCAGATTTGGACTTCTGGACTTCCAGTTAACGAGTTCTTTCATTTCCCGACGTACCCCAGGAAACGAGGCGCCATGGGACACAGGTTATAAAGGGTGACATTTATTTAAGAATGCGTCTTAAAAGTCTTCCATTTTCTTATTGAAGTATAAGTTTTAGACAAAGCAGGATAATTTCGAGAAGAGGTACACTCAACCACACACACACAGATATATATATATATATATATATATATATATATATATATATATATATATATAACAATATATATATATATATCAATATATATATATATAATAATCATATATATATATATAACAATATATATATATATATACAATATATATATATATTACATGGGAAAACCGCCATGTATTTCATACGGTAAGCGTGGACACGAAACGGAAGGCAGACCCCCACTACACAGACAGGCTCTCTCTCTCTCTCCCGGCAATCACCCCACATCCCTCTCTCTCTCTCTCTCTCTCTCTCTCTCTCTCTCTCTCTCTCTCTCTCCCTCCACCTCTTTCTCCATTCTAACAGGTAATGAAAATGAGAGAGTTGCATCATAACATAACGTTTATTTACAGTAACAACTAAGTCGGTTAACTAAGTAATCCAGTCTCACAGACTAACTTAAAACTACTCATTGTCAAGTCACCCAAAAGGTCACACCTTTCCCTGGGAACTCTGTCCCACAGAAATCCAGAACCATCTGCCAAAGATACAGAACACATTCTGGTAAGTACACACACAAGTTTAAAGACAAAGTTAATAAAATGGAACATCTTACAAGATATCAAACAAGCCACCCCTTTGGCTAAAGTAAAGGTAACACTTACCCATTCCCAACCGGAATATCACTCACTGATAAATAAAAACACTTTGGCATCTGCCATCATGGCTTCGCCTTCCTCCCCGAATGTCTGTGCAAGTCTTCCCATAAACTTGGCATTATGAATAGAAGAGGCGCACACGCACATACGAACACACAGTTCGCTAGCACCTCGCGGTTCTAGCTGCATCTAGTTTCACAAAGGCACTTTGGGAAGAGTTCATAAACTGTCGTACATTGACTTCCTGAACTAAGCACTTTTATCTCACGCCATCCCCTAGAAACTCATTGATCAGCTATTCTCAGGTCGTTACTCTGCCCTGTCCTCCACATTCCACAGGTTACAGAGAATGCACGAACAATATATAATTAATCAAAACCCTATGTCTTACAGATTGCTCGGCCTCGCACCTATATGCTAGCTCCCGCCTAGCAAAATTGCTTATATAATATAAAACATTGGCCGGCTTAAAACAAAATAAGTAAAACTGCACGTCTCTGGCATTATAAAATAAAGTCTTATCACGCTTTAATCTCCCAATAACACAAGACGCATTTTCTCTCATATTTTCTGCATAAGGATTCTTGAATATCCCTCTTCGCTTGTCTGCAAGTAGCTGCACAGACAGCAACAGGCTATAGCAGGCTGTAGCAACTGTAGGAAGACGGAATGCCTCCCTCATCGTAGAAGACTCTCACGGCTTCTTGTAGATCCCCAAAAAACACGCTGTAGAATTCTCTCGATCACCCACGTGGAAATACTTGTAATCACCATGGGCAACATGGCAGCAACCTCACGGCTGGTGGACGTCTTGCTGGCGTCGGGAACTTTTGGGCGTTAGTATGTCAGTCAGGTCTTTGGTCAATCTAAGAAAATTAACCCAAACATACTACCTCTATCAAACAATGATCTCAAAAGGTCAGAAATACTAACTGAACGTCTCCCAATTAACTCCCTTAAATATGACTACTAAAATGATAAGTCATTATCACAACTCTCTAAGAAAAAGAAAACATCAAGTTCTCCAATTCAATTCTCCAAACTCGCACATCAGCACACACACAACTCAGAAATCACAGCAACTCCACGGAATTCTGCACTCACATTTCGAACTCGAATGTGCTCACAAGAGAAAAAAAAAAGAAAAAATTCGTAACAAGCCCAAGAAAGAAAAGAATCACGTAACACCCAGACCCAAAAATATTCTCGCAAGCTAATATTTAAACAACCCACAAAATCAGTAAAAATCTCCAACTTTTAACAGCAAAAACCCCCTTTACTGCTCAATAATTAATCACAATGAGACTTAATGTCAAACTCCCATTTCGTAAATAGCAACCCTCGAAAAATTACACCTCCCGGTAAAATCAAATCTCCCGTCCAAAAAAGAAATGTTATTTAAACTCAATCCCCAAATCATATCTCTCATAGGAAAAGGAAGAAAAATAATAAAAAAAAAGAATAATCACAAGCAGATTTCCCCAATCACAAAATACATAATACATGTATAATATGCATAACTCCCGCGTTTTCCCAAGAAATGCTCCATGTAAAACCACGGAATTTGCCAGAAAGCAAACTCTCATACATGCGCTTTCGTGAAATGCTATAGCCACATTTCCAGATATTGCAAAAATTCTGATCTGTCACCATCAGAAGAAAAGAATCAGCACACGCTCAGCACACGGCTCATCACATCGCCTGTCAGCAGAAAAATCACCTGCGGACGCATGCTCAAACAACAGCACAAAAATTGTCTAGTAAGACACATAAGTTTGGAAACTCATGATTCTCAAGAAAAAAGGTCTAACTGACACATTTCACAGAATTAACTCCAGGATATGACTAATGTGTTCAAAAATTTGTCTCGAAGACTTATTCTCTCAACATGACTTTTCCCATATTATATTTCTCCAAGAATAACACACTTGTGAACATGAAAAATGCACACACATCTCCAAATAACTCGTAATGCAGTAATGCCACTTCTCTCTAAATAGACACGAAATCAAAAAAAAGAGAACCTCAGAAATCTTCTCTTGTCTCGAAAAAACTCCATAACCACAAAAAAAAGGGTCACCCGCCCAAGATTAATTCCAACTCCATTATGAGACATCATATCAATAATAACACCACTCCGGTTATAGAAATATTTCCTCCATTTGGTTAATAACCAACCCCCTTATATTATTCTCTTATTTCTCCAATAGCCACATGTCAGTAGAAAAAAAGACACCACTCCAGGAATAGAGAATAATCACCACTATTTCGGCAAATACAAAATATTTACCTCTATTTCCACAATAACTCCATGTGGAACAAAACAAGGCTCCAAAAAATATATCTCCAAAAAGGAATATCAAAAAATGAAATCCCATCTCCAAAAAAATGTGCACTCAAGGCATCTAACTCACATACTCACAAATATTGCCCCATAATCTCCAAATATGTGTCTCCATTTGCAACAAAGATGGCTGCAAAATAATTGAACTAAACATAGCTCATACCACTATTGGCAAATATCAAAAATGGCCAAAAATATATCTCCCATATATTATATCTCAAATATAACTCCAAAATAATATATACCTCCAATTATCTCTCCAAATTAATATATCTCAATTATAACTCAATTATAACTCCAATTCTCCAGAGAATAACTCAATGTTATAGTAAAAAACTATAAAAACTCTCTCCATTTAGCATAACTGCTAAAAAAGGGCAAAAACTCGGCAAATAAAACTGTCTAGAAAGTTCTAGAAAAAACCACCAATGTGCCACAAGTCATTATAACAGAACTCCAAATTCACAGTGTCTAAGCAAAGACTTCCCCATATGCACTACGACATAGGCATTAGAAAACTTAACCAAGTTTCCTATCTCTCACAAAGTTGTCACAAATACAACTAATGTATTGTGCAAGAAAACTCTCAATTTCTGGAACACAAATATCCAGAGAAAAAATGTAGTGCCATTACGTATGCATTCAAAACATGCAAGAAATCCTCCCCTATATTACTCTATAGCATCAAATAGCTAAAACACGAACACGTTCTCTTAAATGACTCTAAGTCACGAACTGAGATAATATTCACACTAACTGGAGAGAAAAAACAAATTCAAATTCACCCATGGTAAAAAAAAAACTTGTGTCAGCTATGGCTAACTTCCAAAAAAGGAGAAAAGAAAAATCAACGGCACCATTAACTATCTCCCGTAACTCACTAGATGTCAAGCAATTATCTGCTGAACTCATAAAAAAAGAAAAAAAAAAAAAAAAAAAAAAAACTAAAATAATGTGTTGTTAGTTCTTCCCATAATCACAAAAGATTTCACCTCCCTTGATAGCATTAAAACACCCACGTATTAGTACATAAAAAAAAAAGTATCAGAAGTATCATTATCACAAAATCACCAAAAAAAATTGCTATCATCAAAATCATCAGTATCAGTACAAAAATTAACACCAAAGTTAATGCTTGTCCATTCTCCAAAAATTCAGCAAAAATTCAGCAAAATTCAGCAAAATTCCACACAACTCACCAAGATTCAGCCAGATTC
>NC_087208.1:89042281-89047281 GCF_015104395.2 Macrobrachium nipponense
ATTACGTTCAAGAACAGAAATAGTCCGTAAGTAGCATTAAAAATCCAAAAAGTCCTCTTCGATGTGCAGGAGCACTCTTAAAAGAATACAGTAGCTCCAGAAGTATAAATGTTTAAATTGATTACTCATCTCTTTATTATTCAGTAACATGAAGCTCACTAGGTTTCTCATGGGTTATTTTTATTACAGCAAGAAACTCAGTTTTGCCATGTATCTTAAAGTAGAATACTGACGTTCCAAAAATACGACTATCTGATTATGCATGACGTATGAGTAATTATTTTAATATTAGTTTGAACAAGCTTCGGTTGTGTCATGTACTAAGCTGTTATGAAGAGAGAGAGAGAGAGAGAGAGAGAGAGAGAGAGAGAGAGAGAGAGAGAGAGAGAGAGAGAGAGAGAGAGAGTTTTGTTGTTTATTTGTAAACTTTCGTAGAAGCACGACCTTTCTCATGTTACCTGCCGCTCATTTTCAAACCCAAGTCTGTGTTAAACTTCCTCTTCATTTTTTATTTTGTTTTAAATTTCTTTTTAAAGGTTTCATTCAGTATCTTTGTGGACTATTGTTTTTTGTACAAAGGAAAAACGTTGTCTACTCTCTCTCTCTCTCTCTCTCTCTCTCTCTCTCTCTCTCTCTCTCTCTCTCTCTCGGTTTTTCTTTAAAAATCGTTCGTTTTCCTGTAACGGCAAGCTTTGGTGGGAAGCAATATTTACGTAGTTAAGTTGAATGTTGCTGTGTATAATCCGTAATACCTTTCTTACCTTCTTATTTTCTTTACAGCATGATTATCTTCCCATTTCTATAACTTTTGCCAAGATTCCACAGTAGAATGAATGCATATTACGTTATAAACACTTATTTCATTATTCTATTATTTCATGTATAGTGGTTTCCGTTCTCATAAGCTATAATTTCTTAACAAACCTTAAATTTGTTCTTGCTCTTTTATGTAACCATGGCTTTTTAAACTTCTTTTAATAGGTGCAACATAGCGAGCGAGCTCCGTTGGTAGTATACGATATTGTGTAAGAAATGTTCCGATATGATATGAACAAATGTTGAACTCAGAATGCGAAACCACTTCTTATCGTAATTTTATAAATAACAAACTCATGAAAATAATTGCAATCGGCAGAATGACTGTTGACCCGGCGCTTTTAGCACTGTTCAGTACACATGCACCTTGTTGAGCGCTGCTCATGACCATATTTATAATCTCGCATAGTTTAAGCGGAAGGTTCAATAAACCTAAAGAGAAAGATTTTGTCTCCTCATTCTTCGTTCTCAGCCTTTCTCATAGTGAGTGAATTACGGTACAGAAACATTGCCTTCTGTGGTAGACTTTCGAATAAAAAAAAAAAATCACTGGAGGTTATTGTTTCTTTTGAAGACTTGGGCCTCATAACAAAGAATTTTGACTTTTCAATACCACCGGTCACCTGGAAATTTTCGTGACTGTACAGTGGCTATCAGTCAATATGTTTATTTCAAAACTACGTGGATGATTATTCCTACTCCATGATACTCTAGGTCTGTAAATTCCCTTAGCTTCAGGCCTTGCATACTCAGATGGTTTCAGAACTGCTTGTTAGTGATTATTTGAGAAGATACCAGAGATACCAATTTTGCAAAAAATAACAAGAGCATCTCTCAGTCCTTGGTTTACAGGAAGACGGAAGGCAGTTCATAAAGCTGGCTTTTGCAGATCCACATAAGAAGGCGTCAGTGAGTTCTACAATAGAACACTCGTGTTAACCTGTGAGGACAGTAACCTGGAATGGCTTGTACCTTAGCCTTCAAAGGAAAAACGCTATTATACCTCATAATTTTGGGAGGACGTGCTCACCATGAGGGGTAACCTGATGTCATTATGATGAGTAGTTGTATTTGCCCAGGGGGAAAAATAAGATCAAGGGTATTGTTAAAGAATCCGTGCGCAAACGTCCTGTTATTTCCATATTTTTTTTACAAGCCGTGAGGAGACCGGTTTGTATTTAGTTAGCCTCATCAACTGGTGCAAACTTTTGTAACAGTTAAAGATTGCAGCCCAGTATGGAAAGAGTTTACTTTAAATAACTGATTTTTTAATATCGTTTGTGTAGGCAATGATCTCTAAATCGCCGAACGCATGCTTAAAAGCTCATTAATGACGCTTGGCTTTGGCAGCCGGAGAGGCAAGTAAGGGACATACCCGGCTAGTTTAAAACAACTGTAAGTGGTGGTCTGACTGAGCTACCTGTGGCGTCTGTGGGTTCAGGGATTTCGAGAGAAAGAATCAGTGTTGTGCGACCGTTCATAAGGCTGGTTTACACCTACGCATTTTTGAGGTGCGGTCTGTTACGGCCTGGGACCGCAAGAAATCGCACTATAAACACACCAATAGTGCGCCACCTCGCTGGCGGGGCCAGGCGAAGACCGTTAAAGCCACATGACACCGCCCGGATTTTAAATAATTTCAAATTTCTGCGTGGCACCTGGCAGCGTGATGAAGTCTCACGAAGCCGTAAGCGGTGTGGCGCGGCCCCGCAACAAAAGAGGTAAGAACCCACATGGTGCCGTGCCATACCGCTCCACACTGCATATGGTGCGATTTGGTGCGACGTCATACCACCCGCTCCACACTGCATATGGTGCGATGTGGTGCGACGTCATACCACCCGCAAGGGAGTGTTATGGCGTGATATCATGGTGCCATCATACAGGATTTATACATGGCGCGCACATGTTGCGGGGCGTGCGGCGTGCGTGCGACATGTTACGGTGTCTCCCTAGGTCGATTGGATGGAAGGTTGCCGTGCTTTCTGGGGAAGATAAAAGGACCCTGACTGACTATTAGGGCATCATTCTCGCTGTAACAGCCTGCTGACCAGCTACTCTGTGACCCAGCCTCTCTCGCCCAGCGACGGTCACCCAGCCACTCTCGCCCAGCGACGCTCACCCAGCCACTCTCACCCAGTGACGTTAACCCAGAGACGTTCACCCACGCACGCTCACCCAGGGTTGTCTACCCAGCGACGTTTACTACCCGGTGACGTTTACTACCCAGTGACGTTTACCTAGCGACGTTCATCCAGCGATGTTCACCCACGCACGCTTGCCCAGGATGTCTACCCAGCGACGTTTACTACCCAGTGACATTTACTACCCAGGAACATTTACCTAGTGACGTTCACCCAGCAACGTTCACCCACTCACGCTCACCCAGGGGCGTCTACCCAGCGACGTTTACTACCCAGGGTCGTTTACCCAGCGACGTTTACCCAGCCACGTGACACGATGCCTCTACAGAAGACCACCCCCCAGCCTACCCAGCAGTCCCAGGACAGCCAGGACAGTCAGGACACCCAGGACATCCAGCCTTCACAACGGTTGGAGACGTCTAAACATGAGAAAGAACTGAACATTGAGTCGACCGTATCCATTGTCGAATCCCAGGACATTGCAGGCCCAAGTGTTATCGTAGTGGAGCCGAAGAAACGATACCGCTCCAGCAAGAAGGACATTCCAGACTACCCGTTCATCCCAGAGGACAAGGAAGGCATCGTCGAATTCATCAAGGCACACCCTACCTTGTACGACAAGCGGGACAGGCAATGGTGAAATCCGAGGAGGAATAAGGAACTCTTGCGTGAACTGGCAACGAATTTCATCAATTGCTTCTTCCAGCAAGTTCGGAAGTTCTTCAAGGCTTGCCGTACGGACTTTGACAAGATCGAGAAGATGGAATACAAGAGCGGGTTGGCTGCTGTGCAACAGGACATCACAAGAGGGGGAGGTGATGACCACATAGGCATCCCTGGGAGGACACATCGCCCACGAACCCACAGTAGCCAGCGATCGGTTCTCACCTGTATCGTCGCACAGAACCGACGCAGATGATTCCTCTACCGACACGTCGGGCCTATCAGCTGCTTCGATCCAGTGGAGAAGGCGGCTGAAGCAAAAAAGAGTGATGAACTTGCCAGATGACCGGCGGCTATCCGCTGACATGTCAGTTGGTGTATAGAAGGTCTGCAGACTCAACTGACTCAGATTATGACAAGCATAAGCACACTGATGCCACAAGCACAGGGCAACACACACCGTGACATCACCGTCTTCGGGCAGTACTTGACGCAGCGCTTGGAGTACGTGCCTTGACGATGCCAGAAGCTGTTCTTCAAGCAAGTCATCAGGCTTTGTCATAGTTTGGAGGGTCCTGAGGAAGAGGATGCCACGACGAAAGAGGCCATGGCTCGTGGGGGTTGTTTCCACTGGATGCCCCCACGAGTTGATAAAGAGACGCAGACCAAACCCGGAACTTCGACACCTTCGACAAATTCTGCAGTGCAACCGGTTCGGGCATCACCACATCAGTGGTTCGCGTCTCAACCCCAACCTGTTTTTTTTTATGATCCACACCCTCAACAGCAGCCTCAGCCACAGCAGCAGGTATCTCATCAGGTGTACTCAACACAGGCGCCAAGGGTAGGCACACCGTCATTCTTCCCCAGTCGACGTTCGACACCACTGAACTTCTCTCCTCGACCTTCCAGTTCTGCGCTGTCGCCGTTGGTCAACAGTCTCTTGGCAGACTTGCGGGCCCCTACCCATGGCGCCAGTATTTCGACACCGAAACCTTCTGCCACAGAGGATCCACCCACCTACGACTTGGTCATCTCCCAAGGTGATAAGGAGGACATTGACCCCAAATCAATGGAGTAAGATTGTAAATTATGCAAATAAATATGTTATTTTTTAAAGAATAAATTGTATTTTAGTTATTTTCGTCATATTCAATTATTTTTGTAACTTTTATTATTAATAATTTTTCTTTTTGTAATAAACATATTGAAATAGTGACTTGCATTTACATTTTCCTTATTAATGCTTAATTTATATGTCATGACAATATATATGATATGATTGGGGGAAATGAGACTGAATAATAAAAAGCATGGCCATAAAGAAATATAACAGGAAATATAAAATGAAATATATGTGAAATATGAAATGAATGG
>NC_087208.1:89052281-89062281 GCF_015104395.2 Macrobrachium nipponense
GAGGAAATAAAAAAGCGAGATCGGAGGAATAAAAAAAAAAGAAACGATGTAAAAACTAGACAGTCTGAAACTCCAAAGACTTGATATTTATTCACGAGTCGGTGTCAAAATCCTCCTCCAGTGTAAGTGGAAGAAGCGGAATTCTTTTTCTCAGTTTTATTTTATTCCATTTTGTTTGTTTTACAGTTCTTGGGGAGATTGTTATGATTTAATTTTATATTGATACTCATCTCATGTTTAGCAGACCTTTAAGTAGTATGAAATTAGTAAAGTGGAATTTTCCACTTTATTTTCTTAAGAAAAAATTAATAATTGAAAGAAATATACTTGTTCTGAAACCCATAAAGCATCATGAATGGAAAAGGCATTAGAAAATAGATTTATAATTCAGATGCCTAACCTATATAGAAATGTAAACATAGGAACCAATATATTACTTGGCTGACAAAAAAGGAATGCATTAATAATTTTCATTTATATGGCATCCAAGCTGAATTAGGCAGTTATGCAAAACTCTTGTTGTACGCAACTTAGTATTCAATTCTTTACCAACTAGGATTCAAATCTGGGAAAGCTTTCGAATAATAAACGAATATATATGGACATATGGAAATAAAATCATGTTCAAGAACAGAAATAGTCCGTAGGTAGCATTAAAAATCCAAAAAGTCATCTTCGATGTGCAGGAGCACTCTTAAAAGAATACAGTAGCTCCAGAAGTGTAAATGTTTAAATTGATTACTCATCTCTTTATTATTCAGTAACATGAAGCTCACTAGGTTTCTCATGGGTTATTTTTATTACAGCAAGAAACTCAGCTGTGCCATGTATCTTAAAGTAGAATACTGACGTTCCAAAAATACGACTGTCTGATTATGCATGACGTATGAGTAATTATTTTAATATTAGTTTGAACAAGCTTCGGTTGTGTCATGTACTAAGGTTTCATTCAGTATCTTTGTGGACTATTGTTTTTTGTACAAAGGAAAAACGTTTTCTACTCTCTCTCTCTCTCTCTCTCTCTCTCTCCTCTCTCCTCTCTCTCTCGTCTCTCTCTCTCCTTCCTTCTTCTCTCTCTCTCGGTTTTTCTTTAAAAATCGTTCGTTTTCCTGTAACGGCAAGCTTTGGTGGGAAGCAATATTTACGTAGTTAAGTTGAATGTTGCTGTGTATAATCCGTAATACCTCTCTTACCTTCTCATTTTCTTTACAGCATGATTATCTTCCCATTTCTGTAACTTTTGCCAAGATTCCGCAGTAGAATGAATGCATATTACCTTATAAACACTTATTTCATTATTCTATTATTTCATGTATAGTGGTTTCCGGTCTCATAAGCTATAATTTCTTAACAAACCTCAAATTTGTTCTTGCTCTTTTATGTAATTATGGCTTTTTAAACTTCTTTTTAATAGGTGCAACGTAGCGAGCTCCGTTGGTAGTATACGTTATTTTGTAAGAAATATTCTGATATGATATGAACTATTATTGAAACCACTTCTTATCGTAATTTTATAAATAACAAACTCATGAAAATAATTGCTATCGGCAGAATGACTGTTGATCCGGCGCTTTCAGCACTGTTCAGTACACATGCACCTTGTTGAGCGCCGCTCATGACCATATTTATTGCGATGCCAGGTCGCATAATCTCGCATAGTTTAAGCGGAAGGTTCAATAAAACTAAAGAGAAAGATTTTGTCTCCTCATTCTTCGTTCTCAGCCTTTTTCGTAGTACAGAAACATTTCCTTCTGTAATAGACTTCCCGAATGAAATAAAATAAATCACTGGAGGTTATTGTTTCTTTTGAAGACTTGGGCCTCATAACAAAGAATTTCGACTTATCAATACCTCCGGTCACCTGGAAATTTTCGTGACTGTACAGTGGCTATCAGCCAATATGTTGTTTATTTCAAAACTACGTGGATGATTATTCCTACTCCATGATACTCTAGGTCTGTAAATTCCCTTGGCTTCGGGCCTTGCATACTCAGATGGTTTCACAACTGCTCGTTAGTGATTATTTGAGAAGATACCAGAGATAGTAATTATGCGAAAAATAACAAGAGCATCTCTGTCCTTGGTTTACAGGAAGACGGAAGGCAGTTCATAAAGCTGGCTTTTGCAGATCCACATAAAAAGGCGGCAGTGAGTTCTAAAATCGAACACTCGTGTTAGCCTGTGAGGACAGTAACCTGGAATGGCTTGTATACCTTAACCTTCAAAGGAAAAACGCTATTATACCTCATAATTTTGGGAGGACGTGCTCACCATGAGGGGTAACCTGATGTCATTATGATGATGAGTAGTTGTATTTGCCCCAGGGAAAAAATAAGATCAAGGGTATTGTTAAAGAATCCGTGCGCAAACGTCCTGTTATTTCCATATTTTTTTTTACAAGCCGTGAGGAGAGCGCTTTGTGTTTAGTTAGCCTCATCAGCTAGCGCAAACTTTTGTAACAGTTAAAGATTGCAGCGCAGTATGGAAAGAGTTTACTTTAAATAACTGATTTTTTAATATCGTTTGTGTAGGCAATGATCTCTAAATCGCCGAACGCATGCTTAAAAGCTCATTAATGACGCTTGGCTTTGGCAGCCGGAGAGGCAAGTAAGGGACATACCCGGCTAGTTCAAAACATCTGTAAGTGGTGGTCTGACTGAGCTACCTGTGTCGTCTGTGGGTTCGGGGATTTCGAGAGAAAAAATCATTGTTGTGTGACCGTTCATAAGACTGGTTTACACCTACTCACTTTTGTGGTGTGCTCTGTTACAGCGTGGGACCGCAAGAAACCGCATGAAACCGCACTATAAATGCACCAAAAGCGCACCACCTCGCTGGCGGGGCCAGGCGGAGACCGTTAAAGCCGCACGACGCCGCACAGATTTTAAATCATTTAAAATTTCTGCGTGGCGTCTGGCGGCGTGATGAAGTCGCAAGAAGCCGTAAGCGGTGTGGCGGGCCCCGCAACAAAAGAGGTAAGAACCCGCATGGTGCCGTGCCATACTGCACCACACTGCACATGGTGCGATGTCGTTCGACCCGTAAGGGAGTGTTAAGGTGTGATGTCACGGCGCCGTGCAATGCCCTTACGGCGCTGTCATACAGGATTAATACATGGCGCGCACATGTTGCTGGGGGTGCGGCGTGCATGCGGCGTGCATGCGGTGTGCATGCAGCGTGCATGCGGTGTGCATGCGACGTGCATGCGGCGTGTTACGGCGTCTCCCTAGGTCGATTGGATGGAAGGTTGCCACGCATTCTGGGGAGGATAAAAGGGTCCTGATTGACCACTGGGGCATCATTCTCGCTGTGACAACCTGCTGACCAGCCACTCTGTGACCCAGCCTATCTCACCCAATGACACTTACCTAGCCACTCTCGCCCAGCGACGCTCACTCAGCCACTCTCGCCCAGGGACGTCTACCCAGCGACGTTTACTACTCAGGGACGTTTACCCAGCAACGTTCACCCACACACGCTCAACCAGGGACGTCTACCCAGGGACGTTTACTACCCAGGGACATTTACCCAGCGACGTTTACCCAGCCACGTGACACTATGTCCCTACGGAAGACCACCCCAAGCCTACCCAGCAGTCCCAGGAGGAAGAACTGAACATTGAGCCGATCGTATCCATTGTCGAATCCCAGGACATCGCAGGCCCGAGTGGTATCGTAGTGCAGCCAAAGAAACGATACTGCCCCAGCAAGGACATTCAAGACTACCTGTTCACACCAGAGGACAAGGAAGTCATCATCGAATTCATCAAGGCACCCCCTACCTTGTACAAAAAGCGGGACAGGCAATAGTCGAATCCGAGGAGGAAGGAGGAACTCTGGTGTAAACTGGCAGTAAATTTAATCAATTGCTTCTTCCAGCAAGTTCGGAAGTTCTTTGAGGCTCGCCGTACCGACTTCGGCAAGATCGAGAAGAGGGAATACAAGAGCGGGTTGGCTGCCCGCAACAGGACACCACGGGAGGAGGAGGTGATGACCACGTGGACATTCCTGGGAGGACACATCGCCCACGAACCCACAGTAGCCTATCAGCTGCCTTGATCCAGCGGAGGAGACAGCTGAAGCAGAAGAGAGCGATGAACTTGCCAGAGGACTGACGGCTATCCGCTGACATGTCAGTTGACTCTACAGAAGGTCTGCAGACTCAACTGACCCAGATTATGACGAGCATAAACACACTGATGCCACAAGCGCAGGACACCACACACCGTGACATCACCGTGTTCATGCAGTACCTTACCCAGCGCTTGGAGTACGTGCCTCGATGATATCAGAAGCTGTTCTTCGAGCAAGTCGTTAGGCTTTGTCATAGTTTGGAGGGTCCTGAGGAAGAGGTTTCTACGACGAAAGAGGCCATGCTTCGTGGGGGTTGTTCCCACTGGATGCCCCCATGAGTTGATAAAGAGACGCAGACCAAACCCGGAACTTTGACACCTTCGACACCTTCTGCAGTGCAACCGGTTTGGGCATCACCACACCAGTGGTTCATGTCTCAACCCCAACCTGTGTTTTTTATGATCCGCACCCTCAACAGCAGCCTCAGCCGCAGCAGCAGGTATCTCATCAGGTGTACTCGACACAGGTGCCAAGAGTAGGCACACTGTCATTCTTCCGCAGTGGACGTTCAACACCACTAAACTTCTCTCCTCGACCTTCCAGTTCTGAGCTGTCGCCATTGGTCAACAGTCTCTTGGCAGATTTGCGGCCCCCTACCCCTGGCGCCAGTATTTCGACACCAAAACCTTCTGCCACAGAGGATCCACCCACCTACAATAAGGTGATAAGGAGGACATTGGCCCCGAATCAATGGAGTGAGATTGTAAATTATGTAAATAAATATGTTATTTTTTAAAGAATAAATTGTATTTTAGCTATTTTCGTCATATTCAATTATTTTTGTAACTTTTATAATCAATAATTTTTCTTTAAGTAATAAATATGTTGAAATAGTGACTTGCATTTACATTTTCCTTATTGATGCTTAATTTACATGTCATGACAATATATATGATACGATTACGTGAAATCAGATTGAATAAGGAAAAGCATGGCTATAAAGAATAATAACATGAAGAAGTATAACAGGAAATGTAAAATGAAATATACGTGAAATATGAAATATGAAATAAATAGAACTCTGAAAATAACTTGAACTATAAAATGCAATTGAATAATAAAAGAGCATGGCCATAAAGTATAATAACATGCAGAAATATAACAGGAAATCGTTAACATGAAATATGATATTATGGAAATAATGAAAATAAACTTACCAACTCGGAAAAATAAACTATTAAAATGAAAATGTAACATGAAATATATATGGCCATTAAATGATATAATAACATACAAGGTAAGAACAATAATATCATATTGAGAACATGATCAAATGAACATGAACACATACAAATATGGTAATGAAAAAGTAATTAACATTGAATGGACATAGTTATTAACAGGGGAACAATGCAAAATCAATAAGATGCTAAAGACATATTAGCCTCAGTTGATAATATATGATATTTGCAATTGAACATGTTATGGTAAAAACCAAGTCCCGATTTCAGTTTCTTACATTCTATGCTTTTTATGTTCATTTCCTTATATTCTATGCTTTTCATGATTATTTTCTGATATTCTATGCTTTTCATGTTTATTTTCTTACTTTCTATGCTTTTTATGTTCATTTTCTTACTTGCTATGGTTTTCATGTTTATTTTCTTATATTATATGCTTTTCATGTTTATTTTCTTACTTTCTATTGTTTTTATGCTCATTTTCTTATATTCTATGCTTTTCATGTTTATTTTCTTACTTTCTATGCTTTTTATGTTCATTTTCTTATATTCTATGCTTTTCATGTTTGTTTAGTATAAGTATTTTTATTATGTCCATCATTCGCTTCCCATTTGTCTAATCATTATGAATTATGTTATTATAACTTTCAGTTAACTATTTTCCAACATAATTTTTTATATGTACCAATCCTCATTCCAATATTATTTATCATATTAATATTGTTATTAGGACAATAAAAAGTATGGGAGTATAAAACAATGAGAAATTCATCATGATCTTTATTTACAATTATGTACATTTGTTTGGTTATATTTTATTACCGAGTTCATTGGGTCCTCCACTAGTCAGTAGCTGGTCGTCCTCGAGGAAACACCTTTTCGCTCTTGCCATTCCACTGTGCCTGCATCCGATGAGTAGTACTGGGCCAGGTAATCTCTGACAGCCTTCGCTCGACGTGTGTAGTTTGGCCCCCTTCTTGCCATGAGTCGTTTCATGAGGTTCAGAGACTCCTCCCTCCAAGTACCTGCTACAACGTTATGGTATTGGTCCTCATAGTCGACATCGGTGCCAGCAAGTGGGTCGCGTTGCAGTGCCAGGTTGTGCATGACACATGCGTACAAAGTTATCTTTTTGCACACCTGTTCATCCTGTTGCATTGTCATCCCGGAGACTCGCCATTTCATATGCAACAGGCCGAATGAGTTTTCCACCACTCGACAAGTGCGAGATAATCTGTAGCTGCATATTCGTTCGGTGGGATCTTGTGATTGGTGGGAGTAGGGCTTCATCAGCCACGGATTGAGAGCAAAGGCATCGTCAGCGACTATGTGGAAGGGGATGGGTTCGTCGTCATTGGGCAGATTTCTGTATTGTGGGACTCCTGCTCGGTTGTTTGTGATGGCCCTGGCCAGGTTGCACTTCTGCCAGGTTCCTCCATCCCCAGCACCTCCTTCTGCACCGATGTCGGCGAAAAGGAACTTGTACTTTGCATCGGAGAGGGCCATGGGGACGATGCTGTGAAACTTCTTGTAATTGAAATACAGTGATACTCCACCTTTGGGTTTCTTGATCGCGATGTGCTTCCCATCCAGGGCTCCCACACAATTGAAGTAGTTCCACTTGGAGGCGAATCGTTTTGCTATGTCATTCCATTCTTCTGGTGTCTTGGGGCACTTCATCACTTCTGGTTTGTATGGGTCAATAATGGCTTGGCAGACTAATGGGATAAATCGGCATATGGAGCTCTTGGAGACTCTGAAGCTGTATTGCAGGCTTGTATAGTCGTTCCCACTTGCCAGGTGGCGGAGAGTGACCGCCAACTTGAGTCCCACCTCTTGTGCAAGCCACATCTTCGTGTCCTTCTTCAACAGGGGCGTCAGCCTTTCGACCATCTCCTCGAACAATTCAGGGTAGATGGGGAGAAAGTTCTTGTGTCCTTTGCGGTCCTCCTTGTTCAGTTCTTGTAGTAACTGGTCCTAGTCCCCATGTAATTGCCGCCATGTCAGCCACTCCCGAGCCCAAATCCGCCCTGCCCTGCCTTCCTTTCTGCATGATGCAGGTGGCTATGGCACTGTAGTATGTCTTCTCAACCCGTCGAAGACTGGGACTGCACAGAGACACAGGACAGCTACCAAAAATCTCTGGGTCTCCTGGGGCGAGAGACTGTTGAGGTCCATATTGCATGCTGGTTGGGCGTGGAATGAAGGATGTGCTTGGCAGGCCTCTATATATACCCAAGGTTCATATCTGGCACGGTGTGGCACGGTGCATGTGCAACAATCATGTGTATAAAAATTAATGTAATTTATTTTTCTGTATAAAATTGTTTTCTGTAATATTTTCTCACACAGTTTTTTCTGTAATATTTTCTCACACAGTTTTTTCTGTAATATTTTTCACACAGTTTTGTGTGTTGACTTGAGTGGGGTAACTTTTGCTGTTATTATGTTGTGTGTGCATGACTGTTTTAAGTAAAATGTCTTTACAGGCTTTTGGAATGTAATCTAAGCTAGTTTGCATAATGGCCTTATCTGTTGTTGGGTGGTCTTAAGGACCAAAACAAGCTATATTCTCGGGAACTAATCTTTGTTTTGGTGTCCGAGCTAACGTGTGAGACGGCGAAGAAATGGTCGTCAGTGAATTCTGCTACTTCGAGTGGGACTGTAGCTTCATGTATATTCACTCATACAACCCGTTTTGACACCGTGAGTGCTGGGCTGCGAGGAAGAGCACTGAGTGGAAGACAGATTTATTAGAAATGGATCCTGTCGATGTTTGTGCTCTGATTTCGAAAATGGCTCTTCACTAAATACAGGCTCTCTCAATCTCTCTCCCCCCATCTCTGGACTTTGCATCCTGCACGGAGCGAATGATTGATAGAAAACCCTTCACTTGAGCCATACATGCTTCGCCCTTCAGCTAAGGTGAGGCCATTAGTGTCTTTTAGTTGAGGTTTCAGAAGTCCTGTCGTGACCTAAAAATAACCATAAAATAACTCTGTAAGGACAAGTTACATAAAACTTTTCATGCATTATGCATCGTAATAGTTTCATTACCTTCTTTTTTTCTCGTACAGTTCGGCGAGTGCTAGTGTTATAGTTGGTTTGTATCGGTCAGTCTTATCCCGTTATACAGATGGTGTTGTTTTCCGCTGGTGGGTTATTAATTTGTTACTGATATTATATGTTGACATTGCTATTTGAGAATATTTGACATTGTTGGTCTACCTGTAATTAGGTCCCTTTCCTCCTTGTTTACTTTAGGTGTGGTAGGCTCACCTGGGTGCAGTAATGACCGCTATTTGTCACCTGACCAATTTATCCTCGATTGGTAATTAAGGAGTCTTGTGTATTGCCCGTAGATTGAGCGATATAGTTTTCACATTAAAGTTGGTGCCTTTTAAAGTTTTAATTTTAAAAGTTATTCAGTGTTAATTCTTGTTAATAATGTAACTGTCTGAACTTACAGGTTATGATGCAGAGTCAATAGCCGATAACAGAAAGGTCATTGAAACTAATGAGGAGCTGGTTAATTTAATATGGTTGTTCGTACTTTATACTTTTTTTATTAAAATACTGAATTGAGTTTCGTATTTTATTTTTACCTCCATGTTTCACCATCTTAAAATTTATTGTATTATCGAATTCGTTTTCTGTATAATCATGCACCGTTGCACGTCGTGTCTTGTGCGGATGTGCACGCACTCCGCAACAACACTGCAACCCACCCGCAACGCACAGCTACACGGAGTAACAAAGCCGCAAGAGCGCGTGCCCTGGCATAGGAACAAAGACCATAACACCACGCCAACGCCGTAACACTCCGCTAAACACCGCAAGAACACGCCGTGACATGCCCGTAACACACCGCACGGGTCCGTGCCACGCCGCCCAATAACGGTCATTTTTTCTTCCTACCGCGTCAATTTTCTGGCGGTTACTTGCAGTCCCACGCTATAACAGCCCGCAACACAAAAGTGCGTAGGTGTAAACCTACCAATAGGCGTTCCAAGAGTTGAGGCAATCGGTTTGTGTATTTACTGTGGTTCTTATACGCTATCATGATTGAGACGCTTGCTGTATTTATTTGTGACTCGTTCGTTTTCCTTTGTTTGTGAGGTTATGCATAGTTCACCTACAGCTTTAGTATTAATGGTCTATGGAGAACAATGAACTCGCAACATCAGTTGATGTTAGCCTGTTTTTTCTTATATTCAAAATTTGACCCAGATTTCCGAATTATGTTAAATAATCAATATTCAAAAAAGTTAACCATCGTTCAAAAAGCAGAGTTGAATATGTACGAATAATGTAAGAACTTGTGCCGTCTAGAGGAACAAGAAGTTTCCTACTCCTTGGATCATATGGGGCTTCCTATCACAGCTGTCAATACCCCGAAGATGAGGAAGGTAAAGTGATAATTATTTTTTTATTGTTGTGACTTGCATAGCTCTTATTTGTTTAGCGCTCGTTGCCACAAGTATTAAAGGTGGATTATGTGATAAGTCAGGGACGGTGTCCTTAGTATAAATTCTGAATTGCATTTAAGGGAGCATGGCTTAAATATAGTAATGCAATTGAAATTTGCTGATGTTTGCCTGTGACTTTTTAATGACTGAATATCTCGGATCACTTCTTCATTATCTTTTAAACTTGTGGACGGTCAACACTTTTTGCTAAACTGTC
>NC_087208.1:89067281-89068460 GCF_015104395.2 Macrobrachium nipponense
ATTTTCGGATGCCCGTTTCCCATCTATTTCCTATCTTGCGCTTCTGCTCATCAATTCCCTTCTCATGTAAATCCTCTCAACACAGGTAATTTTTTGCTTCAATTTTTTTTATAAGGTTCAGGTAGATTATTACGTGTTCTTTTAATAATTTATCAATGATGCCCTTTAAAACGAGCATGTTTGGGAATACACTTGCATTTTCTTAACCCCATTTAAGGTGTGTTAAACGACTACCCTATATCTCAATATAAGAAAGATTAAGATTAGTATATCTTGCGAGGATAAGGGATTTCATAATATTCATTTTCATTTCATAATAACCATTGTCATTTCAGCACGACACTTTAAGTATACAAGAATGTTGCTGTTTTCATATTGGTTGTATACAGTGACAGGTGCAGTTGTCTCCGGAGAGTAAATTACTTAACAGTTGCTCATGAAAGTGGATAATAAGGAAAAACAAGTAATGTGTTTCTTTTATTAATACATGGTACATTACTTGATGGGAGATAAACCATAAAACTGATACCAGTTCCAGTGACAGAGAGACGTCGAAATGAAAAGAAGCATATAGAAGGGGAAGAGGAAACAGTCGTTGAGGAAAAAATCATTACTAAAATTTTATTTAACTGCAACCTCATTACGCAAGGTTCAAATCTAATAATCACATTAGGTTTCAAAAGTAATTATCTACTCAAATCCCCTGTGGATTATCCGGCTGATTTCGAATAACGTATCTCTCTCTCTCTCTCTCTCTCTCTCTCTCTCTCTCTCTCTCTCTCTCTCTCTCTCTCTCTCTCTCTCTCTCTGGATATTTGAAGGTTTAGCATACTAATGATTACACATGCATATATATATTTATAATATATATATATATATATATATATATATATATATATATATATATATATATATATATATATATATATATATATATATATATATATATATACTATATGTGTGTGTGTAAACAAAATGGGTTTCATAAAACTTTGGTAGAGTACTATGTTTACAATTTTATTGTTCCCATAGTTCGACGACGCTCAGTTGCCCGATAGTTGATCTAGCCGTCTGGATTAAAGAAATTACCATGGGGCTTTATCCCCGTCCTTACGACAGGGTTCGTCCACACTACAGTAAAAACATGTCGTAAACATGTAGGGAACATATTGCGAATAT
>NC_087208.1:89068960-89071460 GCF_015104395.2 Macrobrachium nipponense
TAAATGTGACTAAAATCGACAGGAATATATATATAAATATATATATATATATATATATATATATATATATATATAATATATATATATATATATATATATATATATATAATACACGAGCAACAAACTTTTATGTTTTCGCGGGCAGGTCGATAACGTGACCTCGTGATGATTAAGGGAAGTGCGTTTCGTTTCCCGCTACCGAACATCATAATTGCTTCATATATCTTGCTCTTGTATCCAAAAGCTTTGTAGTGACAAGCGTATCCAAAAAGCGCGAAGAATTCGATAAGTCAAGAGGGCATTGTGGCTAGTACAACTATTAATTTATCTGATAAAAAATGGCTATTACAATTACATCTGTATCTAGAAAAAACTGACAGATTCTAAATGAATATGTGTATGTGTGTGTGTTTCCCGGTTTTCAGTCAAAGGTGCGTCCAGAAAAAACGTCATAAACACAGGTTGGCACCTCAAGCACACACATCACAAACAAAGTAATTACAACTGAACAACTTATTGGTGCTTCTAATCAGTGATCCATTCGAATATTCAGCATCTGCCAAATGTTCAGTCTCTACTCACAGTTCTTAGCTCATTTTTAACCTGTTTGTGATATATTCGCAATATGTTCCCTACATGTTTACGACATGTTTTTACTGTAGTGTGGACGAACCCTGTCTTAAGGACGGGGATAAAGCCCCATGGTAATTTCTTTAATCCAGACTGCTAGATCAACCATCGGGCAACCGAGCGTCGTCGAACTATGGGAACCATAAAATTGTAAACACAGTACTCTACCAAAGTTTTATGAAACCCATTTTATGTACACACACATATAGTATATATATATATATATATATATATATATATATATATATATATATATATATATATATATATTTATATATATATGTATAATAAATATAAATATGCATGTATAATCATTAGTATGATAAACCCTCAAATATCCAGAGAGAGAGAGAGAGAGAGAGAGAGAGAGAGAGAGAGAGAGAGAGAGAGAGAGAGAGAGAGAAAATGTGTTATTCGAAATCAGCCGGATAATCCACAGGGGATTTGAGTAGATAATTACTTTTGAAACCCAATGTGATTATTAGATTTGAACCTTGCGTAATGAGGTTGCAGTGAAATAAAATTTTATTAACGATTTTTTCCTCAACGACTGTTTCCCTCTTCCCCTTTTCTATGCTTCCTTTCATTTCGATGTCTCTCTGTCACTGGATCTGGTATCAGTTTTATGGTTTATCTCCCATTAAGTAATATACCATGTATTAATAAAAGAAACACATTACTTGTTTTTCCTTAAATCCAATTTTATGAGCAACTGTTAAGTAATTTATTCTCCGGAGACAACTGCACCTGTCAACTGTATACAATCAATATGAAAACATCAACATTCTTGTATACTTAACGTGTCGTGCTGAAAGGACAATGGTTATTATGAAATGAATATGAATATTATGAAATCCCTTATCCTCACAAGATATACTAATCTTAATCTTTCTCATATAAAGATATAGGGTAGTCGTTTAACAAACCTTAAATGGGGTTAAGCAAATGCATGTGTATTCTCAAACATGCTCGTTTTAAAGGGGATCATTGATAAATTATTAAAATAACACGTAATAATCTACTTGAACCTTATAAGAAAAATTGAAGCAAAAATTACCTGGATGTAATAACTAAAGGTAAGGAAGTCCTTTGATCTTACCGAGCGCCTAAGCTGGTCAATATTGTCTTTTTGCAGTTCTGTCTTCCACCGAATCAGCTACAAAGTATCAGTAATCGTATTATCGAGGATACTGTGTGATTTCATTTCCTGTGATAAATTTGCGAAAGAAGGGGTGAAGTGAAAAAGGTGATCAAGTTAATGAATTAATCGTCAATTTTCCCGTTCGAGTAATCGAAAGACGACCGTTCTCAGTATAGTTAATCCAAGGGGCTTCATCAAGCTTGTGTGGTTCTTTAAACGCTGATCTGGAGAGCATCTCTGAACCGGAGAGGCAAATCCGGCTTGTTGCAACGTTTCCTAAGCAAATCTTTTTCTCACCTCTTTCATTTATGCTCCGACATCCTCGCATTATTTGACGAAGTGGAATATTACCCTTTCCGATCTATCGTAATTTTCGATTAAGAAATGAGCAACAGCTTGTGTGAGAAATAACACATTTTGCGCAGGGTTAAGAATCCGTTTTTTTTTCCAACCATTTGTAAATCTAATATTCAAAGCCAGTATTGCGATTGGCGGAAAAGACTAATTGAGGAAACTTGCTCCTGTTCAATAATGGTTTGTATTTGTTGATTTTAACTCCTAGTTGTAGAGCAAAATTACAAATGATTGTGACGAGTGGATAAGCTTTTTTTTTATATATTCATCAGGCCAATACAATATTTTAACAATGTGCACAGTGTATTTCCTTTCTGCTGCAGCAATACAACAGTCATTCAAAAACAAAGTAGAAAGTTTTCTTTTATCTGTGCG
>NC_087208.1:89076460-89115234 GCF_015104395.2 Macrobrachium nipponense
CAGGATCCATTTCTAATAATCTGTCTTCCACTCAGTGCTCTCCTCGCAGCCCAGCACTCACGGTGTCAAAACGGGTTGTATGATGAATATACATGAAGCTACAGTCCCCACTCGAAGTAGCAGAATTCACTGACGACCATTTCTTCGCCGTCTCACACGTTAGCTCGGACACCAAAACAAAGATTAGTTCCCGAGAATATAGCTTGTTTTGGTCCTTAAGACCCACCCAACAACAGATAAGCCATTATGCAAACTAGCTTAGATTACATTCCAAAAGCCTGTAAGACATTTTACTTAAAACAGTCATGCACACACAACTATAACAGCAAAAGTTACCCCACTCAAGTCAACACACAAAACTGTGTGAAAAATATTACAGAAAAAACTGTGTGAGAAAAAATTACAGAAAAAACTGTGTGAGCAAAATATTACAGAAAACAATTTTATACAGAAAAATAAATTACATTAATTTTTATACACATGTATTGTTGCACATGCACCGTGCCACACCGTGCCAGATATGAACCTTGGGTATATATAGAGGCCTGCCAAGCACATCCTTCATCCACGCCCAACCAGCCAACATGCAATATGGACCTCAACAGTCTCTCGCCCCAGGAGACCCAGAGATTTTTGGTAGCTGTCCTGTGTCTCTGTGCAGTCCCAGTCTTCGACGGGTTGAGAAGACATACTACAGTGCCATAGCCACCTGCATCATGCAGAAAGGAAGGCAGGGCAGGGCGGATTTGGCTCGGGAGTGGCTGACATGGCGGCAATTACATGGGACTACGACCAGTTACTACAAGCCGAAACTGACAAGGATGGACCGCAAAGGACACAAGAACTTTCTACCCATCTACCCTGAATTGTTCGAGGAGATGGTCGAAAGGCTGACGCCCCTGTTGAAGATGGACACGAAGATGCGGCTTGCACAAGAGGTGAGACTCTAGTTGGCGGTCACTCTTCGCCTCCTGGCAAGTGGGAACGACTATACAAGCCTGCAATACAGCTTCAGAGTCTCCAAGAGTTCCATATGCCGATTTATCCCATTAGTCTGCCAAGCCATTATCGACCCATACAAACCAGAAGTGATGAAGTGCCCCAAGACACCAGAAGAATGGAATGACATAGCAAAATGATTCGCCTCCAAGTGGAACTACTTCAATTGTGTGGGAGCCCTGGATGGGAAGCACATCGCGATCAAGAAACCCAAAGGTGGAGTATCACTGTAATTTTCAATTACAAGAAGTTTCACAGCATCGTCCTCATTGCCCTCTCCGATGCAAAGTACAAGTTCCTGTTCGTCGACATCGGTGCAGAAGGAGGTGCTGGGGATGGAGGAACCTGGCAGAAGTGCAACCTGGCCAGGGCCATCACAAACAACCGAGCAGGAGTCCCACAATACAGAAATCTGCCCAATGACGACGAGCCCATCCCCTTCCACATAGTCGCTGACGATGCCTTTGCTCTCAATCCGTGGCTGATGAAGCCCTACTCCCACCAATCACAAGATCCCACCGAACGAATATGCAGCTACAGATTATCTCGCACTTGTCGAGTGGTGGAAAACTCATTCGGTCTGTTGCATATGAGATGGCGAGTCTCCGGGATGACAATGCAACAGGATGAACAGGTGTGCAAAAAGATAACTTTGTACGCATGTGTCATGTACAACCTGGCACTGCAACGCGACCCACTTGCTGGCACCGACGTCGACTATGAGGACCAACACCATAACGTTGTAGCAGGTACTTGGAGGGAGGAGTCTCTGAACCTCATGAAACGACTCATGGCAAGAAGGGGGCCAAACTACACCACGCCGAGCGAAGGCTGTCAGAGATTACCTGGCCCAGTACTACTCATCGATGCAGGCACAGTGGAATGACAGAGCGAAAAGGTGTTTCCTCGAGGACGACCAGGTTATTCTGACGAGTGGAGGACCCAAAGAACTCGGTAATAAAATATAACCAAAACCAATGTACATAATTATAAATAAAGATCATGATGAATTTCTCATTGTTTTATACTCCCAAACTTTTTATTGTCCTAATAGCAATATTAATATAATAAGTAATATTGGAATGAGGATTGGTACATATAAATGTTGGAAAATAGTTAACTGAAAGTTATAATAACATAATTCATAATGATTAGACAAATGAGAGCGAATGATGGACATAACAAAAATACTTATACTAAACAAACATTAACTGAAAAAGCATAGAATATAAGAAAATGAACATAAAAAGCATAGAAAGTAAGAAATTAACAAAAGCATGAAAAGCATAGAATATAATGAAAATAAAATAGCAGCATAAAAACAATAGAAAGTAAGAAAATGTAAACATGAAAAGCATATAATATGAGAAAATAACATGAAAAACCATAGCAAGTAAGAAAATGAACATAAAAAGCATAGAAAGTAAGAAAATAAACATGAAAAGCACAGAATATTAGAAAATAATCATGAAAAGCATAGAATATAAGGAAATGAACATAAAAAGCATAGAATGTAAGAAACTGAAATTGGGACTTGGTTTTTACCATAACATGTTCAATTGAAAATATATATTATCAACTGAGGCTAATATATCTTTAGCATCTTATTGATTTTGTTTTGCATTGTTCCCTTTGTTAATAACTATGTTCCATTCAATGTTTAATTACTGTTTCATTACCATATTTGTATGTGTTCATGTTCATTTAATCATGTTCTCAATATGATATTATTGTTCTTACCTTGTATGTTATTATATCATTTAATGGCCATATTTATTTCATGTTACATTTCACTTAATAGTTTTATTTTCCGAGTTTGTTTATTTTTTTTTTTATTTTCATATTTCATATATCATATTTCATGTTAAGATTTCCTGTTATATTTCTTCATGTTATTATTCTTTATGGCCATGCTCTTTTATTATTCCATTGCATTTTATAGTTCAAGTTATTTTCAGAGTTCTATTTATTTCATATTTCATATTTCACGTATATTTCATTTTACATTTCCTGTTATACTTCTTCATGTTAGTTATTCTTTATGGCCATGCTTTTCCTTATTCAATCTGATATCACATAATCGTATCATATATATTGTCATGACATGTAAATTAAGCATCAATAAGGAAAATGTAAATGCAAGTCACTATTTCAACATATTTATTACTTAAAGAAAATTATTGATTATAAAAGTTACAAAAATAATTGAATATGACGAAAATAGCTAAAATACAATTTATTCTTAAAAAAACTAACATATTTATTTTACATAATTTACAATCTCACTCCACTGATTCGGGGCCAATGTCCTCCTTATCACCTTATTGTAGGTGGGTGGATCCTCTGTGCAGAAGGTTTTGGTGTCGAAATACTGGCGCCAGGGGTAGGGGGGGCCGCAAATCTGCCGAGAGACTGTTGACCAATGGCGACAGCTCAGAACTGGAAGGTCGAGAGAGAAGTTTAGTGGTGTTGAACGTCCACTGCGGAAGAATGACAGTGTGCCTACTCTTGGCACCTGTGTCGAGTACACCTGATGAGATACCTGCTGCTGCGGCTGAGGCTGGCTGTTGAGGGTGCGGATCATAAAAAACACAGGTTGGGGTTGAGACTGAACCCACTGTGATGACCCAAACCGGTTGCACTGCAGAAGGTGTCGAAGGTGTCAAAGTTCCGGGTTTGGTCTGCGTCTCTTTATCAACTCGTGGGGGCATCCAGTGGGCAACAACCCCCACGAAAGCATGGCCTCTTTCGTCGTAGCAACCTCTTCCTCGGGACCCTCCAAACTATGACAAAGCCTAATGACTTGCTCGAAGAACAGCTTCTGATATCATCGAGGCACGTACTCCAAGCGCTGGTAAGGTACTGCATGAACACGGTGATGTCACGGTGGTGTGGTGTCCTGCGCTTGTGTCAATCAGTGTGTTTATGCTCGTCATAATCTGGGTCAGTTGAGTCTGCAGACCTTCTGTAGAGTAAACTGACATGTCAGCGGATAGCCGTCGGTCTTCTGGCAAGTTCATCGCTCTCTTCTGCTTCAGCTGCCTCCTCCGCTGGATCAAGGCAGCTGATAGGCTACTGTGGGTTCGTGGGCGATGTGTCCTCCCAGGAATATCCACGTGGTCATCACCTCCTCCTCCCGTGGTTTCCTGTTGCGGGCAGCCAACCCGCCTTTGTATTCCCTCTTCTTGATCTTGCCGAAGTCGGTACGGCGAGCCTCAAAGAACTTCCGAACTTGCTGGAAGAAGCAATTGATTAAA
Organism: Macrobrachium nipponense; assembly: GCF_015104395.2. NCBI lineage: Eukaryota > Metazoa > Arthropoda > Malacostraca > Decapoda > Palaemonidae > Macrobrachium > Macrobrachium nipponense. The sequence goes on from NC_087208.1 coordinate 89,080,717, forward strand.
TTTGCTGCCAGTTTACACCAGAGTTCCTCCTTCCTCCTCGGATTCGACTATTGCCTGTCCCGCTTTTTGTACACGGTAGGGTGTGCCTTGATGAATTCGATGATGACTTCCTTGTCCTCTGGTGTGAACAGGTAGTCTTGAATGTCCTTGCTGGGGCAGTATCGTTTCTTTGGCTGCACTACGATACCACTCGGGCCTGCGATGTCCTGGGATTCGACAATGGATACGGTCGGCTCAATGTTCAGTTCTTCCTCCTCATCAGACGTCTCCGACCATAGTGAAGGATGGATGTCCTGTGTGTCCTTGGTGTCCTGGCTGTCCTGGGACTGCTGGGTAGGCCTGGGGTGGTCTTCCGTAGGGGCATCGTGTCACGTGGCTGGGTAAACGTCGCTGGGTAAATGTCCCTGGGTAGTAAACGTCGCTGGGTAGACGTCCCTGGTTGAGCGTGTGTGGGTGAACATCACTGGGTAAACATCCCTGAGTAGTAAACGTCGCTGGGTAGACGTCCCTGGGCGAGAGTGGATGGGTGAGCGTCGCTGGGCGAGAGTGGCTAGGTGAGTGTCACTGGGTGAGATAGGCTGGGTCACAGAGTGGCTGGTCAGCAGGTTGTCACAGCGAGAATGATGCCCCAGTGGTCAATCAGGCCCCTTTTATCCTCCCCAGAATGCGTGGCAACGTTCCATCCAATCAACCTAGGGAGACGCCGTAACACGCCGCATGCATGCCACACGCCCCGCAACATGTGCACGCCATGTATTAATCCTGTATGACAGCGCCGTAAGGGCATTGCACGGCTCCGTGACATCACGCCTTAACACTCCCTTGCGGGTTGTACGACATCGCACCATGTGCGGTGTGGTGCAGTATGGCACGGCACCATGCGGGTTCTTACCTCTTTTGTTACGGGGCCCGCCACACCGATTATGGCTTCATGCGACTTCATCACGCTGCCAGACGTCGCACAGAAATTTGAAATGATTTAAAATCTGGGCGGCGTCATGCGGCTTTAACGGTCTCTGCCTGGCCCCGCCAGCGAGGTGGTGCGCTTTTAGTGCGTTTATAGTGGGGTTTAATGCGGTTTTTTGCGGTCCAACACTGTAACAGAGCGCACCACAAAAGTGCGTAGGTGTAAACCAGTCTTATGAACGGTCACACAACACTGATTCTTTCTCTCGAAATCCCTGAACCCACAGACGATACAGGTAGCTCAGTCAGACCACCACTTACAGTTGTTTTGAACTACCTGGGTATGTCCCTTACTTGCCTCTCCGACTGCCAAAACCAAGCGTCATTAATGAGCTTTTAAGCATGCGTTCGGCGATTTAGCGATTTAGAGATCATTGCCTACACAAACGATATTAAAAAATCAGTTATTTAAAGTAAACCCTTTCCACACTGCGCTGCAATCTTTAACTGTTACAAAAGTTTGCACTAATTGATGAGGCTAACTAAACACAAAGCGCTCTCCTCACGGGCTTGTAAAAAAATATGGAAATAACAGGACGTTTTGCGCACGGATTTTTTAACAATACCCTTGATCTTATTTTTCCCTGGGGCAAATACAACTACTCATCATCATAATACATCAGGTTTACCCCTCATGGTGAGCACGTCCCTCCCAAAATTATGAGGTATAATAGCGTTTTCCTTTGAAGGCTAAGTATACAAGCCATTCAAGGTTACTGTCCTCACAGGCTAACACGAGTGTTCTATTGTAGAACTCACTGCCGCCTTTTTATATGGATCTGCAAAAGCCAGCTTTATGAACTGCCTTCCGTCTTCCTGTAAACCAAGGACAGAGATGCTCTTGTTATTTTTCGCATAATTGCTATCTCTGGTATCTTCCTAAATAATCACTAACGAGCAGTTCTGAAACCATCTGAGTATGCAAGGCCCGAAGCCAAGGGAAACTACAGACCTAGAGTATCATGGAGTGGGAATAATCATCCACGTAGTTTTGAAATAAACAACATATTGGCTGATAGCCACTGTACAGTCACGAAAATTTCCAGGTGACCGGTGGTATTGAAAAGTCGAAATTTTTTGTTATGAGGCCCAAGTCTTCAAAAGAAACAATAACCTCCAGTGATTTATTCTATTTTATTCGGGAAGTCTACCACAGAAGGAAATGTTTCTGTTCTACGAAAAAGGCTGAGAACGAAGAATGAGGAGACAAAACCTTTCTCTTTAGGTTTATTGAACCTTCCGCTTAAACTATGCGAGATTATGCGACCTGGCATCGCAATAAATATGGTCATGAGCGGCGCTCAACAAGGTGCAAGTGTACTGAGCAATGCTGAAAGCGCCGGGTCAACAGTCATTCTGCCGATAGCAATCATTTTCATGAGTTTGTTATTTATGAAATTACGATAAGAAGTGGTTTCAATATTAGTTCATATCATATCAGAATATTTCTTACACAAATCGTATACTACCAACGGAGCTCGCTACGTTGCACCTATTAAAAAGAAATTTAAAAAGCCATGATTACATAAAAGAGCAAGAACAAATTTGAGGTTTGTTAAGAAATTATAGATCATGAGACCGGAAACCACTATACATGAAATAATAGAATAATGAAATAAGTGTTTATAACGTAATATGCATTCGTTCTACTGCGGAATCTTGGCAAAAGTTACATAAATGGGAAAGAAAATGGGAAGGTAAGAAAGGTTTTACAGATTATACACAGCAACATTCAACTTAACTACGTAAATATTGCTTCCACCAAAGCTTGCCGTTACAGGAAAACGAACGATTTTTAAAGAAAACCCAGAGAGAGAGAGAGAGAGAGAGAGAGAGAGAGAGAGAGAGAGAGAGAGAGAGAGAGAGAGAGAGAGAGAGAGTAGAAAACGTTTTTCCTTTGTACAAAAAACAATAGTCCACAAAGATCACTGAATGAAACCTTTAAAAAGAAATTTAAAACAAAATAAAAAATGAAGAGAAAGTTTAACACAGACTTAGGTTTGAAAATGAGCGGAAGGTAACATGAGAAAGGTCTTGCTTCTACGAAAGTTTACTAATAAACAACAGAACTCTCTCTCTCTCTCTCTCTCTCTCTCTCTCTCTCTCTCTCTCTCTCTCTCTCTCTCTCTCTCTCTCTTGATAACAGCTTAGTACATAACACAACCGAAGCTTGTTCAAAGTAATATTAAAATAATTACTCATGCGTCATGCATAATCAGACTGTCGTATTTTTGGAACGTCAGTATTCTACTTTAAGATACATGGCACAGCTGAGTTTCTGGCTGTAAAAATAATAACCCATGAGAAACCTAGTGAGCTTCATGTTACTGAATAATAAAGAGATGAGTAATCAATTTAAACATTTACACTTCTAGAGCTACTGCATTCTTTGAAGTGCTCCTGCACATCGAAGAGGACTTTTTGGATTTTTAATGCTACCTACGGACTATTTCTGTTCTTGAACATAATTTTATTTCCATATTTCTGCGCGAAAGTCATTCAGGTATCTTCAAGCATATAGGACTTTTACAAAGACCATGAGGTCTCCTCACATTGATCGATTCGGTCATCAAGTTAACAGATGCCATTCAAGAGAAGGACTAAAGGCAAATTCTACGAAAAATACTCTGAAGGTTAAATTGGATCTATGCTAATACGAAGGACTGACTCATTGATTTTTATATGCGGGAGAGACACAACACGATGAAAAATAAACGCAATTACGTCTATCAAAGGCAAAATTCATGGTTCACTTCACATGTCATCACACTGGAGTTGTTATCTTAACAAATGGCCGTGTTGTCCAAATGATTTAACTTGAGATAGTATCGGTTGCAAAAGATAACTATTTGAAATTTCTTCTGAAGTAAAATGAAGAGACATACGTGTACAAAAGACCTTTAGGTTAGTTATATCTTTTAGTATTATAAATATATTTTTTATATAAATGCAGATGTGAGTTCCTAGAATTGTGTGCATTTGCATCAACAGTCATGCTTGATTTCATGAATGTAAGATTATAGCATTTTGTTTAAACGTAAATATAATTATTTTCTTATACACGAATAATCTGTAAAAATGACTATATTCGTTTATTATTCGAAAGCTTTCCCAGATTTTAATCCTAGTTGGTAAAGAATTGAATACTAAGTTGCGTACAACAAGAATTTTGCATAACTGCCTATTTCAGCTTGGATGCCATATAAATGAAAATTATTAATGCATTCCTTTTTTGTCAGCCAAGTAATATATTGGTTCCTATATTTACATTTTTATATAGGTTAGGCATCTGAATTATAAATTTATTTTCTAATGCCTTTTCCATTCATGATGCTTTATGGGTTTCAGAACAAGTATATTTCTTTCAATTATTAAGTTTTTCTTAAGAAAATAAAGTGGAAAATTCCACTTCACTAATTTCATACTACTTAAAAGTCTGCTAAACATCAGATGAGTATCAATATAAAATGAAATCATAACAATCTCCCCAAGAACTGTAAAACAAACAAAATGGAATAAAATAAAACTGAGAAAAAGAATTCCGCTTCTTCCACTTCACTGGAGGAGGATTTTGACACAGACTCGTGAACAAATATAAAGGTTTTGGAGTCATAGACTGCCTAGTTTTTACGTTGTTTCTTTTTTATTTTTATTCCTTCGTTCTCGCTTGTTTTTATTTCCTCCTCTCGTTCCTGTGAAGTAAAAATAAACTTTCTTTCATCCAAGGAACAGAGTCTGTAAGACTGCCAAGTGTGTAAGTGTGCTTGGGTTAAGTCGTTTATAAGTGCGCTTGAGTAAAATTGTTTTAAAGTGCGCCTGGGAATGTGTACCATATCTCTTTAACGAGAGAGAGAGAGAAAAAGAGAGAGAAACGGGTGTCATTCATGGTTTTCTATGGAACAAGTCTAAAATGATTTAGAGAAGACTGAAATAATTTTTTTCCGGGAGAGGAGGGTGATTTTCAAGTTCAGGAAAAAAGAGACCCTCCCTCTTCAGTCCCTCTTTACTTTACATGAAGACAAGTACGACCATTGCTGGGGAAATGTCACCTATCAAAATCTTTTATGGTTTCCTACTTGTGTGTTTCATTCTGTCGGTGGCCTGGAGAATAAACCATCCACATATCTTTTGTTCTATACTTGGGAAGTTTCATTTTGAGCGTAGGAAAATTTCAATTTATGCGGTAGGAAAATTATATAGACAGGATTAAGGATTAATGAAGAGTATTTTTCACCTCACTTGGTGTTCTGTAAATACAGCATAAACAGTATGTGTTGTGTGGAAGTATGTTGTGTGGAAGTATGTTGTGTGGAAATATGTCATTATTTTAAAAAGATCTCTCTCTCTCTCTCTCTCTCTCTCTCTCTCTCTCTCTCTCTCTCATATGAAAAACATTATGCTAAAGTAAGATCGTAGGAAGCGTCCCTAATCAAATAAGGGATCTACTATGTAAGCATGAACGTAATGTCGGTCCTGAATATTTACCACGTTGAAGAGACTGTGTGTACATTCATCGGAGATCATTTTCTTTGTATTTGTACTCAATGAATAAATAGAAGACGTTCAGGATTGTAGAGAGATGCCTTTGTTATTAACGTGCTTCATATTGTTATTCATTTTTTTTTTTTTTTTTTTTTTTTTTGCGCACAATGCTTTTCAATACATTGAAGGTGCTTTCACTTCCACTGGAAACTTTTCAAAGTGCCTACTTGATTATTGAACATAAAAACTTAAAGACCCACAATAGACGCCATTTAACAACTTTATTATTTTATTATTTTTCTTCTTGAATGCCACGTTTCCTCGGGGGAGAGGGGGAGTTGGGCAGCGAGGGGCGGTCGAAATTAAAATGCCGCCAAATACTATCAGTGTGAATATTTCAGCATTCAAATATATATATATATATATATATATATATATATATATATATATATATATATATATATATATATATATATATATATATATATATTATATTATATTATATGTACCTCTTCTCGAAATTATCCTGCTTTGTCTAAAACTTATACTTCAGTAAGAAAATGGAAGACTTTGAAGACGCGTTCTTGAATAAATGCCACCCTTTTATAACCTGTGTCCCATGGCGCCTCGTTTCCTGGGGGACGTCGGGAAATGAAGAACTCAATAACTGGAAGTCCAGAAGTCCAAAGCTGAAGAGGACCAAACCTGATGACCTTTCCCGAAAACTCTCCAGTCCTTGAGTCAAGATTCCAGAGAATCAACGGCAGGTTACCAAGGAATGCCCGAAAATCATGGATGCTTCCAGTTTTTCGGAAGAAGGAAAAGAGTTCATAGAAACTTCAGACCTTTCTGTCGGAAACTTCTGAAGTGACTGACTGCTGTGCCTGGTGTGAAAAGATGGCGAAGGAAATTGCCGAAATGATGGATCTCATCTGAAGAATGAAAGAGTTTCTCGACCTTTGCTCTCTTCGTGTGGTTTTTCTGTTTATATCGATTAAAAATACAGTCAACCATTTTTTTTTTGTTTTTTTTTTTTCAGGATTATCTCGAATTTAACCCTCTAATTCTATATGGATATTGCCATGAAATGCAAAATAAAGAAAAGTAAAGTAACTGATATTCAGTATGAGTGACCACAATTATCTAAAATAGTTTTCATTACTGAGTTAGACCTAGTCTTGGAATATTTCAAGGACGAATTAATAAAATAAATTTGATAAGCATTGTTATTTTTTCGTCAGGTAGTAAGGATCCAGCTTCTATGCGCTGAAACATGACGAAAACAGATCACAAAGTAGACAGTGTCCCTGGCAAAGGCTCTGAACAGACAATAAATGAGCTTTTTATCCTTCTCTGGTCCCAAAAAGTACACACATATATATATATATATATATATATATATATATATATATATATATATTATATATATATATATATATATATATATATATATATTATATCATATATATATATATATATATATATATATATATATGTGTGTGTGTGTGTGTGTGTGTGTGTGGTGTGTGTGTGTGTGTATTTGCACGTATTGGGACCAGAGAAGGATAAAAAGGTCATATATATATATGTATATATATATATATATATATATATATATATATATATATATATATATATATATATTTATATATATATATATATATATATATATATATATATTTATATTTATATATATATATATATATATATATATATATATATATATATATATATATACATGTGTGTGTTTGTGTGTATGTATGTATGTTTTTGTGAGTATGATATACGTATTTGTGTGTGAGTGTTTTGGTGTAATATGCATTATTATTCCATCAATAACAGTCCATACAATGCCTCACGTTAAAAGGGAAAAAATGTTAATGAGGAGAAGAATCAGGCGAAAGGATTATTGCTTTGTGAATCTGACGATTGAATCGGTATTATTGGCTTTCCACTGAAGTGTCACTGAGCTCAGGTTATCTTCAGTGCTTGACAATGAAATTGGAGGACTGCTTTTAGCAATCACATCAGTGATTGCGTTGGAAAGCTTCCATTCTGCCTGTGTTCGTCAATGAATTTAATTATTCACTTTTTTTTTATTTTTTACACTGTACAAGTGCATGACCTTTTATATAGTCATTCCCAATAAGTAACATGTAAATATATTGACCTAAATATGGATATGTTCATAAATCTTTCTTAAATGCTTAATGTCACTATGACTTATTTCATAATCTAAAATTATCATTTTTAAAGATGTTTACTTCCTCAAATGAAGCAGAAGTCTTCCTAAATCAGTCTGACGTAATTCTTTGCATCACAAGATGTTTAGCAACTTAAGCAACGGAATACTGGTATAATAAATAACATTCCGTTGATGTAGCTTTCCATTGGATGCTATGTGAATCCGTAATGGAATTCATATGGACAATTTTTTTCATGGCCAAGCAGTTACTACACTCAGATTCTTCGTACGAATAGGTCGTTTGTCATGAAAGAATATACATGAACCACAATATTTAACATATTCGAGGAAAAAGTAGCTAAAATCCCATTGAGAAAAATCAATAGACAGCCAGTTCTCAAAGGTAAAGGCAAATTCGAGTAATATTGCTGATCCAGAACAACGACAGAAAATCACCAGGTTGATAAATTCATTTACCAAATTTTTATTATCTAACCTTACTATTTGTGAAACCAATTGCGAATTCTATAAAGCAAAGTATTTGGGGAGGGGGAAAATGACTACAATAGAACAATAGGGTAACGTTGTCAAAAACAATATAAATTTCTTTTTCATAATTAAGTTGGTGATGATCTTTCACTTTACCAAAATGATCTTGGTTAATTATGAGAGGTTAGGGTTTCCTAAATTGTTGTAACATGTTACTTAACAGTATTGGAAGCTTGATGTTGAACTGTTTTAACAGTCATATCCTTCTGTTCAAATTGTATATTTTGGATCGTGTCTGATATGTGCTTTTAAAAAGCGAGGACTTCAGCGGCTTCTGACTGAGATAAGACACCGTGGATTATTTCAATTTGGTTTCAATTTGAGAAACACGGCTGTGACATCGTTGAAAATATGAAGATGTTCTGAACGATGCGAAAAACTTAGCTAAGTGTTTTATGAAACAACTGTATTCATCCTGTATTGATGAAATTTTTAAAATAGGCCAAACAAGTAAAAATAAAGACAAAACGCAATTTTATGCAGAAACCTCAGAAACCTGAAAACGGTATTTAGTTCTGACTGGATCCAGCAGCGTTGGGAATTGCGAGCTTAAATACCTGCAAAAGGTTGAGAAATGAATTTTCCCCGAAGCATACTTTCCATTGGGCAAATTTCCTTTTTAAAACAAAAGCAAATAAAAATAAACTTCCCCACATTGGGTATTGGCCAAGTCAACAGCATTGCTTTTCAATGAATGTGATCGAAGCCAGCATTCTTAAAATTCATCATACAGTTTTATTAATACGTAAATAATTTGACAATTGCTCTTAGCGTTATTTTTACTTCTGACGATAAGTATGAAGATAATCAGAGGCATTTGACTGAGAAACTACTTTGATACTACAATACCATTTGTTAGGAACTGGAATATTTAAAAAATAAAAAGAGATTAAATCCTAATCTACAATCTACATCAAAGTACCGAAAGCTTCAAATGACAATTTCAAGAATATTACAAGTTTTAGGAAAGATACAATGTGCTGGAAGGTTCGAAAGATTTAATAAAAAATGAGATTAAGTATAGTTTAAACGAAGAAAAACCAGAGCATGGTGTTTAAATTCTGAGAATTCCTATGAAGGACAGGCGAACAGGGGTGAAAGGGTATTACTGTTAGCCAGGGGGTCAACAAAGGGTCAGAGGGCTGTCAACCTAATTCCTTGAGTTTTGTTGACAAACGGAAGGCCCTGCTCTTCTGTCATGAATCCTATTACATAGACGAGTGTATTTTTTCTGTTATAGTTAAAGTTACCCGCTCTTTAACCTTCGTAGCGAAAGGTTCAGAGAGGGCTCATTAACTCTCTCTCTCTCTCTCTCTCTCTCTCTCTCTCTCTCTCTATCGCTCTCTCTCTCTCTCTCTCTCTCTTTCTCTCTCTCTCGCTCTCTCTCTCTCTCTCTCTCTCTCTCTCTCTCTGAGTATATATATATATATATATTATATATATAATATAGATATATAATATATATATATAATATATATATATATATATATATATATATACTATATCTCTCTCTCTCTCTCTCTCTCTCTCTCTCTCTCTCTCTCTCTCTCTCTCTCTCTCTCTATATATATATATATATATAATATATATATATATATATATATATATATAATTGAATGCAAGTAAATCAAAGCGAATTATAAAATCAGAATATAGAATAAATTCAGCATCTGGGTTCTACAGAATGGATAGGAGAGAAATGCTTTCTTTAATTATGTATGTTGATGCACTGTAGTGTAAAACACTGCTAAAGTCTGCAAGTCTTGTTTACCCTATTCTAATAATGTGTATGTGTGTGTGTGTGAATGTTATTTAGAATAAGGTAACCAAGACCATGCAGAATTTAGCAGTGTTTTACATCACAGTGCATCAACATACATAATTAGAGAAAGTGTTTCTCTCCTTACCGTTCTGTAGAACCCAGATGCTAAATCTACTTTTTATTCTGATTATATAATTCGGTTTGATTTACTTGCTTTTAATTTCATTTTTTGACTGACTAAAAGTTCGCGTTAATCTTTGTTTATACTTCATGCACTTGACAGATCTATTACTCTACGGGAGAATCATACTAAGATAAGGAGAAAAATATTTTTTGTGCTTGATGATTCTCTCTCTCTCTCTCTCTCTCTCTCTCACACACACACACACACACACACACTCACCACACACACACACACCTAACAAATCTAATCCAGGTTGATTACAAGTTAGAAAACACCTGTGCCTTAGCGCAATATTTCTTACAACTTATTCCAAGAAAACGAACCACATATTGTAGATCCAGAACTCTTAACGACTTCCCGAATAATAATGCTGAAAGCTTCAACTCTCGTTTCTCATTTGCCTTGTTACTGTCTAGCTCAGGAATTAGGATATTAGGAGACGTAAATAACGCGCAGTTTGCATTACTAGAGACAAACAGTCGAACAATTCTCATCCACACAAACACAAATTCATTCATTGTTTTCCCTCCGGAGACGGTGGCTGCAGAAAGCGCTTATCTTCCTAGTTCTCACCAAACGTGTTTGAGTAAAGAAGCTCAATCTATTCAACCCACTGCACTTAGATAAACACCAAGTAGGAACTGCGTTATTAGGTCAACAAATGCGAAATTTTTGAGAAACTGACAACCTGGATCTTTCCGGACTTTTTTTGTGTGAGCAAAATTATTACTACTTGACTTGAGAAACATTTAAACCTGCCCCTTTATAGCCTCTCACTGTACCACCTGGCGAATGCAGAGAACATCCTTTATGCATAGATGTAAAATACTTTACAGTTAGTGTTTTGTGCCAGAGTAGAATACCTTCACGAAAAGACTTAAATTCAAGTGGTAGGAAATATTTCACGTTGTTATAATAGCACAGTTTGGCATATTAATAGGTGAAAAAGTGGGTCTTACATACGGGCCTTCATTTATAGAATCTAGATAATATTCACCTTTTCTACAGTTTTCTGGAAATTAAATAATTTCATATTAGTAACATTTCCTATCTATAGAAGAATAACTTGTAAAGCAAAGTTTCCGATCTGTTTGCATCTACCATTAGTTCAGGGAATACAAAAACAATAAGCCAGCCATGACTCAACATTTCGTTCAAGAGAATGAAAATTAATTTTACACATAAAAAAAACTTGGTTTTTCCTAAAGGCCAGTCATGAAATTACCACTTGACATCTACAGTCTGAAGTAAAATCTGAAGGGCTGCTTATTTACAACCGTGTCACGAGTTCTCCGAAATGAAAGGTGAAACTGCAACAACGTGCAGATCGCAATTTCGAGACCATCACTCCAAGTTTCGACATTCGTCAGAGATCACGAGACTCGAGTTGACCCCCGTATGACCAAGCTAAGGATCTAAGGACCAAGGTTATTGCAGTCTTCGCAACTGCAGTTGCAGAGGCACCATTAATATGTTTCAGATGTGGCCATAGTTCCTAGGTTATCCTTTTCTCCGCCAACTTTCCTAGGGAATGGAACTAGTTTCATCAATGTCTAATCCAATAAAAGGTATTTCGCCTTCTCGCCCTATACCAGGTCCCCCCATCCCTTCACCAAAAGTTCCACGTATAAGAACCTGGAACCCTGTCAAGATATAAGTGATAAACTTCGCTATACTACTTCAGCCTTCACTAAGTTATGGGAGGTACATTTCAAATTAGGAGTTTTTAAGCTCTTAGAATTATTAAACTTTCCACCACCCGTTCACCATTGGCCTAATAATGATGTATAAAGAATGGGCATGACTTGAATTGAATTAACCTTTTATTTATAAATATACATACTATACATACATACATACATACCATATATATATATATATATATATATATATATATATATAATATATATATATTAGTATGATAGATAGATATATCTATATATATATATATATATATATATATATATATATATATATATATATATATGTGTGTGTGTGTGTGTGTATGTTATGTTTTATGTATGTATGTATGTATGTTAGGTATGTATATATATGTATGTATACTATATTATATATATATATATATATATATATATAATACTATATATATATATATATATATATATATATATATGATTAAATGGCCTCTATTTTGAAGATTCCAAAATGGTACGACCTTTTGCACTTTGACTCTTGACCTGCGCCCGATTTCTGTTATTCCGTCACCTTCTCATCCTCTTTTTTTTCCGAGTTTATCTCAAATCCCTCTCTTTTCATCCTTCATATCTTACCACGACGCTGAATCCAGTTTCTTATCAAAGAATGGTCTGTGTAGAAACGAACAAATAAGGATTCGTCTACTGATGAAAAAACCCTTCATGAAAAGACATCATTCAAAGATCTCTTCCGAAACCCAGTGGTTCTTTTGTTGATGATTTTGTTGCTTTGCTTTTACTTAACACTTGTGCGACTCATAAAATTAGTACTTGGCTATGTAAGTAATAGCAACTGGCTGACACCAGGAATAAAGTGCGCAGTTCTGGACGGTGGTAATTATAGAAATCCAGCTAGAAGACACCAGACAATAATGCAAGGCTGATGATAATAGCGAAACCTCCACTTTACCGTTCTTGACGTCATTTGTTAGTTTATGTAAAGAAATCATACAATTAAACACACACAGACTAGAGAGAGAGAGACAGACAGACAGAGATAGAGACAGAGAGAGAATGAAGCTGAGGACTGTTGCAAAATAGTCATTGGAATTTAATCTAGATGATGGGTTTGACACTAATGAAATTATATATATATATATATATATATAAATATATATAGTATATATATATATATATATATATATATATATATATATAGATAAATAGATAGATAAGATGGAGACTGATTTTTTAGACTTGATCATTGCCCAAGAGAGCTGTAATATTTGGGATAGGTAATTTTATTAGTCCATTAAACTTTCAATAAGAGTATCGACGGAAATGTTTAATGAAAACAAGTTATCATGATGCGAACGAAAATTTAGTGTGATAGTCTAAACCAAATTCTCTGACTGTAGGTATGTCAGATCAGTGAACTGATGACTAATCATATATTCTTCTGTTCCTTTCTCTTTACATCTTTGACTGAAAGAATCAAAGTCAATTTTCATCTTCAGTTATTTAACTTTTCTGCACTAATGCTAATAATCTACCAAGTCTCCTCGACGTTTAGAGGCCCCCCCCCCACCCCCCCCGCCCAAACATCCCCAACCCCCCCACCCTTTTCGTCTTTCTGCGGTGCTATGTTACTCCTAATGCTTCTAGTCTTTTTTTTTTTTTTTTAGAGAGAGAGAACGTTAATTATTTGGAGCTTATACAGGAACACCTAGACATATTTAGCTACATTGAGATATCCAAACTTTGGCACTCATAAACGCTTAACACAAATCGAGCGACACGTTGGTCGAATCTCTACCTAGAAAATAATCTTCTATTTTGTAGCTCTTCTTTCTCTACAGAGTTACTTTTCAATGCTCAGTTTCTGTTCTCTTCCAACGGCAATGAAACAACGAAAATGGCAACGCAAAAATGTCGGCCATACATTAAGAAAATAACAGAGGAACCAAAAGAAAAAGTTTTATTTTGTACCATTCAAAAGAAAAAATATGTACGCAGTGAGAAGTTTATTCAGCCACAGTTTTACCCACCAAGTATAAAAAAAAAAAAAAAAAAAAAAAAAAAAATTTCGAAACACCTATCCATGCATTATAGTAAGAATATAGGTGTACACCAAAATCTTTCATTCTATGAAAAAATTCAAATAAAAAATAAGTAAAGGAATAGAGAAAAAATATTTTCCCCTTGTGTGTTTGTTCATATAATCATGGGCATGTTATGCGATGAAATAAATGTCAGAAAATATTCGATAGTTTTTGTAACCGTACAAGAGACATTACATTTTTCATTACTTTGCATTTTTATATAGCCATATAAATGGTTACTATTTTTGTAAGTTTTAAAATTTCAGGTATAATATGTATATATATATATATATAAATATATATATAATATATATATATATATAAAATAAAAGGTTTATGTATGTATATATATCATATATATATATATATATATATATATATATATATATATAAATATATATAATATATATATATATATACGTATATATATATATATATATATATATATATATATATATATATATATATATATATATACGGATATATATATATATATATATATATATAATATATATATATATAGTATATATACGTATATATATATATATATATATATATATATATATATATATATATATATATATATATATATTTATAATTACCTTGGGTCAGAGGTAATTAATTTTTATTACATTTTATTAATTGATTTTGTTCCATTTAAATGTTAGCTAATTTGGGAAATAAAAAGTATATTTTTGTACTTACGGGAATTTATTTGCCTAGCTTGCATTTTCAGTTAACTCCCCAGAGTGATTCTGCAACGAACCAGGTAGGTTTAGTTGCCAAGTAGCAGTTTATATAATTTTGTTTAAATGAGTGTTATTTGATCTTAAAACACGTTGAAGACATGTGCTGCTGCAGGACTCCCAGTGGCCTGCCTTATTCCTCCTTGTCTTCTGTTTTGTATTGTAAATGCATGTAATTTAGTTATTTTACCCTTATAGGTGAACAGTTGGATTAGCAACATCCTTATGGTAAGTTTAATAGAACCTCACCTTCAAGCATAAGAGTATACGTTTTTATAACCCCCGGAAAGGGTCAGAGAACACTTCACTGAGGCAACTCAGTGTAAAAACAACTGATTAAATAGTGAACTTCAACCAAGAAAATATTATAGACCATTCTTTGAACGTTCATAAACTAAATATAAAATAAAAAATGTACGTTCCCCACTGATTAGAATGTATCGTTTGTTCCATTATTGCAGCAGTGGTGTATTAGCTGTTTATTTTCTGTTTGAAAAGAAAAAAAAAACATGATTGGTATGTGCTAATACAGGCCCATTATAATCTAACAAAACAACGAAGAGAAGAGAAATATACCGCTGCTGAAGCCACAACAAATTTTGCAGCTTCATTTCCTCAATGACTTGACCAACTCTGCACCGTCCTCAGCTGCCTTTCTTTCATCACTTCATACGTTTTTCTTTTGCAAATACACACCCACCTAATGATATCAACATGATAAACGGAAACTTGTAATTAAAGCTAGAATTTTTGGGAAAAGAGAATTAAGTAACTGAATAACGTTTTTCTTCAGAAAAGGTCGCAAGGAAGTGGAGGCACTGAAATATAATCATAATATGACAGAGGAGACAAGGCGGAGGAGATTAATGAACATCTCGAGTTAATGAAGGCAAACGGGGGAAAAACTCGGAGCTTTAGAATAGAAAAAGGCAGATCTTCGAATAAATTCCAGAATTTATCTTTCTTTCTGCATACCATACCCTTATAATCCTCACTAGCACATTTCATTAGTTTTCTTAATCATGTTCCTATGTTTCTTTGTCGTCAGTTAAATAAAACTTTTCATTCATATTAATGGCTCCATCAGTCTTTTCCCTTCATTCTGATATTCGTAGCAATACACTGTTCTTATGTTCTTTCTATAAGTTTTAACAAATCATCAAATATCCTTTATCTCAATTTAAGGAAACATTTTTCCTTTTAAATGTTTCAGTCAAATATATATCTATCTGACTTAGTGTTCTGTTGTTGGAATTACTGTCCGTGTTCAGTACAACAAATCTGGGCAACTATCAAATGGAAACCAAACTACTCTACAGTCACCTTAGTATAATGAATACACTTTTATAATTGATTAATATAAATAGTGACAACAAATACTGAATAGATCACTTTTAAATATACATTTGAATACGTACAGTTAACGTCTGATTAATTGTATATAAGCAATTCAATACAATTATTCTGCCTGTATGGATGTAATTAATAATATATGTACTACATTACAAGCATTCAATAACAATGTTTTAAAGTAAATCTGTGACACTTCAAGGTGTTTACTTGAAACAGTACACAACTAAAAGAAAACAAAGCTATATATCATAATAAGTTGAACACATAGCTGAACATAAACAGATTTAAAACTGAAGCACGAAGCACATTACTTTTGATCATTATTTCTTCTCACTGTCTCCTAAGGTTTGTTTTGGGAAGCTGTACAACATAATACCTTTATTATCAAAATGTTTTCTTCTTCACATCTATCTATTTCTTTCTTGTTTTTCAGCTTCTAATCCCACTTTCTCTAGTTTAATTTTCTTTCATTGAAAACATATCCTAAAGCTTCGAATACCATCGGAACAGACACAAAGACCTGACTTTATATTATGAAGAACAGTAAACTATTGCCTGTTAACATTTCAAGGTTATCCAAGAAACTAAATCTAAATAATACTTCGGAAATGCAAACATCAAAATCGCTAAAGGGACCTAAAACCAAACTAAAAGAAGGACAAAGTTTGTATGTGCAAATAAATTTGTTTATACCCAGTTACATAGAGGCTATTTCATAAAAAAACAAATTCGTAAATCCATATATAACGATGTCAATGGATTTATCCCGCTTAGTTTTAACATATTAATAGTAATGAACGCCTTGACTACACATATTAGGGATACCTTTGTAATAATCCTGATTATTCAGCTTCATCTGCAACATCGTCAAGATTCGATATCCCCTTTTGCTAGCAACGGACAGATTTAATTTAATACCCTTACTGCCTCGCTAATGGTCGAACATGCTTTACCTCCAGTTATAAAAAGAATTTTGTTCTGGACTTTATTCACACTGCCGCATCATTTCAAAAACACCCTATTATTTCCAATGATAGCGGATTCTTGTCATTTGAGTTCGTGTATAAAAATTCGTCTGTTAATCGAGAATAAAATATTTGGCTTCTTCTCTTTGTTTTGTCATCAAAGGAATGTACAATGAGAGACAGAACCGCTCTTTCGAAATTCCTTTGCTCAACTCACAAAAGCGATAAACTGATGCATATTGGTCGAAGATTACTGCAAAGAAACTGTCCTTCTCTATGTCTATTGACAATCAAGTGGTTTTCCACTTTGATGAAACCAACGTTCCTAAAACGTTAGTAAGGATGCGCTTGTGCTATAATATTCAATATAAATAAAAATTTTAACAGAGATAGGATGTAATTTAAAAATACTAGTTTACACGTGTTGTGTTTTTTTATCTTATTTTATCGTTCTAGTCTTTGCATTCTGTATTCATGATGTATTGGGTATTATAACAAACCGCACACACACACACATACATATATATATATATATATATATATATATATATATATATCTATATATATATATATAATATATATATATATATATATATATATATATATATAGATATATATCTATATATATATATAATATATATATATATCATATATATATATATATATATATATATCTATATACTATATACTACATATATACATAGATACATATATATATATATATACTATATATATACATATATACATATACATATATATATATATATATATATATATATATATATATATATATATATATATATATATATATATCTATAGTATATATATATATATATATAAAAAATATTATATATATATATATATATATATATATGGAGCCTTATAGCACCACACCGTGATTCACTCACACGCAATAAGCTACAAATGTACTTTAACATCTAATCGATCTAACTCGGAATAAATATATTTTCATATATATAACCGAAGGGGAACCGACTAGTGGATAAGAAATTCGTCGGCTCATGGGCGCTAACCACGGAACAAGAATTCAGGACGTACAGCGAAGCTCTTTACACCACAAAGCTATCACGAGAGATGCATAAGTTAACGCCGCCTCTCACCTACAAATCCCTTGTACACTGTTCATTAAAAAATTCGCATTGATTAGTAAATTAAGAAATCATCAACAAATGTCAATATCATAATAATTCCGGTGTTCCTGCTTGTTGGCATTTCCAATTCGGTAAGGGACCAATATTATTTTCCGTTATTTGCGAACCGGAAAATCTTCAAATTGGAATAATGACACAAAGTAGGTGCCATTATTTCTCAGGTTTTCTTTCTGCGGCACTTGCCCTTTTATCGCACGCCAGAATGGAATATTAAAGAATTTAGGCCATAGGCCAAGCGCTGGGACCTATGAGATCATTCAGGGCCGACAGGAAGAATGAGAGTAGAAAGGTTTGAAAGGTATAAATAACAGAGGAAAACATCGCAGTGCGTTATGAGGCAATTCTAGAAGAGGGGGGAAAGCAAGATGGAAGAAAGAGAATAGAATGGAGGAAGTATAAAAAGGAATGAATGGGGTTGGAGCTAGGGCCTTGAGTAATGCGTGGCAGTGCACTGCGTGAGGTGCCCTGAGGGTACTAACTCCCACCCCCACCCCACCCTACACAACCTCCCTCCGGAAGTTATTGTATGATTGCCTGCTTGCCTGAGAATCTCGTTATCATTTAAGTCTGAGGACTAACAACTGAAAGCTACACAGAAAATGTTCAGGTTGAAAGAATGACGTAGAATTCTGATCACTACAGCTCTTTCCGTCTGAAGGGACTCTAGCAACTGCGACATAAATCTCATTATTTTTATAAACACCGTAAGATTTATAAAGAAGAATGTAACTCGATAAAGTACTTTTTCCTATACGTAAAGAGTGGGTAGGTCAGAGCGAAAGGATCTTTTACAAATACACATCAAAGTCACTGAAAGATATGTTGACTTTTTTACCAAAACAAACGAGAGAGAGAGAGAGAGAGAGAGAGAGAGAGAGAGAGAGAGAGAGAGAGAGTACTCTGAAAACCTGAAATCATTTTTCCCTCTCTTTCATTCTCACTCAGGAAATAGCCGGACGTTTGAACACAGACCGAAATATTTCTATAAAAAACCCGCAGTGTATTTCATTTCTCTTCTGAACAAGACAGTCTTTGAACAATTAGACAGTCATGCTTCAACACTCTTTGGTAAGAGCGCTTTCACCACATACTTTTACAGACACACTGGTTCATTGGTTGAAAGTGGAAAAAATCCGCTTCCAAATGGTAGGTGCGGGAAGAAGGTAAAAAGTTGAAAAAATGAAAAAGGATGAAAAGAAAAAAATGAGTTTGGCATCACAGAGATTTTGGATTTTTGTTCACGAGCCACTGTCAATCCTCTGGTGCCGGAGGGAAATGGCTTTAAGAAAAGAAGGGTTTCTCTCTTTCATTCATCTTCTTTTTTTGTGACAAAGAAAAAAATCTTTTTTGGAATGTCGGTGTTGTAGTCTGATCCTTACTTTTCCCCTGCAATTCGTGGCAATATTTTTGTTATATTTCTTTTTTTCTAAAATTCTGGATTTCTAAAAAGGATGGACGAAAATTATTCTTTGTCGCGAAGAAAAACAAGGGAATGAACGTATATGTACATTGCGTTTTAATATCAATTCCTAAATCACCTTTATTTTTTGTAGCAAGACTTACCATCTAACTGCAATCGATTCGGCTTGCGAAATAACAATGGATGGAAATCAGTCCAATATAAAAATGGAAGAGTGACAAGCGAGAACACCTAGAAGATGATGGTAATTTTCTGATGTTAAATTACCTGCTGGTTTCCCGCTTAATTTAATAATCAGTACAAATTTATAAGGGATTTGTCGTTTAGCCTAACACCAACCTCCCCCACCCACCTCTCGGCCGCCCGGTTTCCCCTACGCAAATGAAGTATAAAATCCCTGGGTAACATTTAGACATGTACTCCTTTTTATTTGTTTAACTTTACTATTGATAATGGCTGGAGTCTTTTTTAAGGTGGATTGGGAAAAAATTCCCTTTACAAATGTAAGAAAGCGAAACTCAAATTTATTTGGACAGATAAGAAATTAAATGTGCAAACACAATGTAAATTCTAACACCCAGGCGCTTTAATGATAATAAAATTGACTTTCATAATTAACTACTTTCGACATGACAACCTTCGGTGTGTTGCTCACTAGTTTAAGCAACAATAAGAAAACCATAATTAGAAAAGTAGAGAAGAACCTCTATAAAATTAATGCAGCTGAGGCGGCAGTCACCTTTAATAATAATAATAATAATAATAGTAACTATATGACTGTCTTCAGTTGCTTGCCATGACTATCTCTCAGAGGAATGACTTGTATTTATTTTCTTCTAGAAAAGTAGTTAAATAGACCAATATATGTGTATATATATGTATATAATTATATATGTGTGTGAAAGTATATATATATATATATATATATATATATATATAAATATATATATACATACATACATCTATATATATATATATCATATATATATATATATATATATATATATATTAGATATATATATATATATATATATATATGTATTAATCTATAGGGCAATTGCCAAGCAATTCCCATAAGACGAGGAGCCTCATATCCTTTTAGACAACCCATGACAGTTGACTAAGCACGTGAACAGAGGTATAACTGACTTTTCAGGCAATGGGAACCAGTCGCTGTTTTTGCCTGAGTTCGTGCTCTGGTCTCTCGTTGAGAGAGAGAGAGAGAGAGAGAGAGAGAGAGAGAGAGAGAGAGAGAGAGAGAGAGAGAGAGAGGGCGGCTTATTATGTGTAAGCGGTCTTTTTCATAAGTCAGGTTCAAACGCGAAGAGCTAATATTCGGGGCATCCTGAAACTTACGCATAAATAGAAATAGCGTCACTATTTTTATTGGTGATTTATTAATGATTTTAAACCATACAAAATATTTATTTAAATTCATTACATCAAAATAGAATGGGTGGGTTTTGACCACTATACTCTGTAATCAAATTATTGCGCCTGTACACAATATTTTTCTCAATTCTAATCTAGATCATCCTAAATGAAGTGTCTAATAAACGCCTCATAATTAAAATAACATGCACCTTGATGTAAATGTTAAAAAGATAGTTTTAATTTCAAAAGATTAACTTTAATAAATTAGCACACAATTCATAAAAGCGAGACAAAGTTCAGATATTTATCTTAATGAGGTTTTAAATGTCATCATAAATGACAATACATTAACATTAATGAACAACGAGAATTTCCATATTTGTTAAACATTGTCATTTCAGTTCGTTGTCCTAAATGAATATCGGAAAATTATCCCTATATTTATGTTCTTTATCGAAGTCGCATAAAAACAATTCAAGCAATATATTTCAATGACAATGCTGAAGTTTATGAAGGAGTAATTAGATAAAATGACAAAAGAAATTAAAATATCTATTTCTTACTACGTTGTTATGGAAGTAGATTACTTTCTGTCTCTCCGACTCTGTTTATATGGATTTCGGAGAATGGAAGCCGTTGATCAGTGCAGGAGTCGGGGAATAATAGAACAGTGATTGTATCATGAGAGAAGAAGCAATTCAGAGAGTAGTGGAAACAATGGTTATCCAGATATTACTGTTGTGTCTGTCCCATTTATCCAAGTATTACTGTGGTGACTTTCTATTTTATCCACACATTACTGCAGTGACTCCCATTCACACAACCACTAAAACCCTAAACTCATCCCCCCAACTAAACCGAAGCACACACAGCCCCACTAAAACTAAACACACCACCCACTAATCTTAAACACAAACCCCTTGCTAAGCCTAAAAAAACATCCCCACTAAACCTAAACACACAACCCCACTAAAACAAACGCCACCGCCCAATATATCTAAACAAACCTTGATACAGAATTATTAATCAGAGGAAAGAAAAGCAATTTCGAATAGTATTCTAGTATATGAACGAGTATGGATACACCATAGAGTATACAAAGGGAACTGGGGGCAGGGAACGGGGGAAGGGGAGGGGTAAAGGGGATGGGGGGAGTGGGAAAGTGTTTGACACCTACCCCATTTTCTAAGCTGGGCCAAATGATGGCGACTGACAAACTTCGTCTAGATCTGTCAAGCGGTTTGGATTCCTATAGGACACAAACATACAAACAACCACTCTCTTTATATATATATATATATATATATATATATATATATATATATATATATCATATATTTTTTTTTTTTTTTTTACGTATTTAGCTGGCCTTGAGAGAGGCTATATAACCCGTAACGGAAATAATTGAAGGAAGACAGGTTGAAATTAATTTGAACTACCGTAAACTGATTATTATTGATAATTTCTTAGAGGGAAAGGTCGCCAGAAAACTCAGCTCGTTACTTTACAACTTCTATTTATTTACAAAAAGGCCCGTGCTGGCCTGGAGAAAAGGTAAATGATGGCTCCACCTGGAGCAATTCAAGCTGGTTTTCATAAACTTTTGTAATGCACACTTGCGGGCAGAGAGACAGCACGTGACTCATGGAATCTGGAAAAGAATCCCAGATTAAACAAGATAACAGGAAAAAATTACTTCTTGTTGATTAATTAATTCTCTAAAACTGGGAGAAAGAAAACTTTTAATGTTTCACTGAGGTATGCAATGACTTCCTTGGTCTGGGACGATCACACAAGGGGGAGCATGCGGCCATGAGGCAGTGAGAGGGAACAAAAGGAGGAGGAATTCCTTTTGTTGCTGGAAATTGAATTGGGAGAATGAGGATCAAAATGATAATAGGTGATAAGGGACTGGCAATATGCTGTTTCACAAGACGTACCTGGATGCAATGTTCAGTGTCTCTTTGTAGGAAAGCATGGCCCCCCTTTGTCTTGGGCCTGGGTATCTTGGCGCCACCACTCACGCCCTAGATAGGCCTAACAGGAAGCAGGTGGTGGGACATCCGTCCGTCACGTCTCGCAGCCGACTGAGACAGAATTCAGGTGGGTTGCTTGGGGGTTGGAAGTCAGCTTAAAACCCCCCCACATCAAGGCAAATCCTGGAAAACAAGCATACAGCCAGCAGAGGGGTCAGAGGAAAGAGAGCTTAAGATATAGGTCTAAGAAGTACCAATCTTCGCTACAAATCCTTCCCTTTTCCCGAGGATACGTTCCCTAAACGCTGACAAAAGACTCTTTTCCCCCAAGTGGGGAACGGGGAACTCCCTATCTCTAGCTGCTGGCGGGTTTTGGGTTTCCCGCGTTTACTAAAAATCAGCTGATATGGAAGAAATGGCTGCCGTTTTCCAAATCAAATTAATTCATGATATCTGGGAAGACGAACGATCTATAAACGTCACAGCTCCCCCTGTTAAGAAGGCATTCACCATCTTTCGGGCGTGAAGGTTCTTGGCTTAAATAGATTGATCGTCTCGACTACCCAGTTCTCCTACTCTAACTTGAAGTCTTTAGAGCGGCGATACAGCTAACTACAGTGGCCTACCTAACTTATAGGCGGAGATGCTAAGTGTACTAACTTAATGGAGTAATGTAGTCTAGCCTAAGTAATAACTACGGGTTGTCCTTGTGACGACAGTCTACTCTACCCCTAGATAAGGTTACTTGAAAATTCTACTTGCTACTAACCTAATGCCCTGGTACTAAATCATTAGCCTAACCTACTCAATACAGTTAAATGAAGACGCAATCATTCCAGAGTGTGGTACGCACAGCAGTAGTTCAGCGACGGAATTGTAAAATACATGATAAGAGGTAATGATGCGTGGGGATGATGAGTGGTTAGTTGACCAGGATGGAAATGCAATGAGGTAATTATATTAAGTGAGGGTTAGTATCACCATGGCTAAGGGTTAGAGGGTTAGTGCTACTGGCAGAGATCAGGCTGGCTACCTTCTCTGGGTAGGTGCCAGGATCACTCCGCAAATGAATGTGACCCTGTACCTCGGGCACAGGTGTCAAGGAGAGCATGTGGCTCTTTGGTTAGTGTGTTAATGATTTGCTACGTCCCTTCTTCTTCTTCTTCTTATTCCTCCAAGACCTGGCTATACTAGTACCTAGGAGTAGATGGAGGCACCGACTCTGGGGAAAGGCCAGAAACGCCGGCAGGAGCAGAGGCAGTGGTAGCCTGAGGGATTTCAGGAGAACACTCTACTTTGGTATCTGCAGCAACTGTCGTAGAGGTGGAACCTACTGAAGGGGAGGCCCTCACTTCGGCTGCTGCGACAACCGTCGTAAGGGGAAAACTCCTTGCTGACTCCTGGTCGGGCAGTTCCTGGTTTTTCCAGAGGAGGTATGAAGGTTAGGTCTGCCGAGGTTCATCCTCGGGCGACAGTGGTGAGGGTGAAGAAGACTCATGGACTTTGGATTGGCCATGGGCTGCGGTAAGCTCCATGCCTGTTGGAGGATCTCCTGTAGGAGGATCCTTGGTTAGGTTAGGCGCGCGGGACTAGCTCGGGGCCAGGCGCAGAAGTCAAGTTCTGTGGTGGTCTACGTCCAGGCTGGACGGAGCTTGGCACTGCTCAGTGCTGCCAAGTGGCACTGGCAGAGTGTTGAGGTCGACTGGACCTGTGGCGGGTACAGGAGGTGCAATACCTCTCAGCGTGCCCTTGGAAATGGGAGACAGAGGCTCCTGTCTCTTGTTGAAGGCTAAGCCTTGTGGAAAATGGGACATTGTCCACTGCTGGTAGTCGGCTAGGGCACCTAGGCCAATTAGTAGAGTGCCCTATTACGTTGCAGGTTTTGCAACGGAAACTGTGAATGGTCAATCTCCCTCCTTGGTAACGGGGGAGACTGTTGGTGGGGACGTACTTCCTGGAGGAAGTAGAATTTCGATGACTCCTTGCTCTTTGGAGTGATTTGACGTGGGGTTAGGGACCCCTAGGCTTATTGGAATGCGAGGGAGACTTCATGTCTTGCCCTAGGAGGAGGTCGTAACCTCCTGGAATGTAGCTTGCAACTGCAAGAGTACATACTTTGGAGAAAACTAGGTCTGGTGACCCTCAATTGGACGGTCCAGGAAAGGATCAGTTTAATATGATTGATGCCTTCAATAGTTATCGGTTGACGTTCTGTCAATATTAGCCCTCGGGGGATTCGATCTTCCCGTATCAGGGAGATTTGAGCGCCAGAGTCGTCGTAGGCTCTGACGTGGCTTGGCTGATAATGGCTTTGGAGGGGTGGGCGAGGCGATACGGTTATAGGGCCCTTAGCTGGGGTCCTAGGGAGGAAGGATGGTGATGACGGCCATTGCGATGGCAGGAATATTTTGATTAGCGCACCCTCCGTAATTGGCAGACATGTGACCCTTGCGGCCACAGTCGCGGGCAGAACTTGTTCCGAACCTCTTCCGTGGCACTGGACGGTAAGGGCCGAGATGGCCCCACAGGTTGCGAATCTGTGGAGTCACCAAGGCTGGCAGTGGGCTCTGGCACAGGTGAAGAGTCCTCTCTGGCAGTGATTTGAGGTAGGGAGGTTAAGGAATCCTCCGTTGAATCACCCTCGGAAACAAGTCCGGGGTTAACTGTTGGGCTTACCTCTTCCAAAGTGGAGGAGGTAGGAGGCGTAAGATGGTAAGAGGCTGAGATGATGCGGAAGAAAACGTCTGGGCTCTGACACTGGGTCAGGGGCCAGGTTCACAAAATAAAAGGGATGTCTGGGACATCGGAGGCACTAGCCTCTGAATCTAAAATTGATGATTGATTATGAGGCATGCTGCAGGGATCCGGGTGCATCTGGTAGTGGGAGCTGCATCCAGGGGAGAATACGGCTTAAGTAAATTTCGGCCCAATATCACCTGATAAACATCATGAAAATTTGGTCAAACTACACCCAGGCGGCACAATGTGGTTTCCTTGATCACCTGGTCCAGAAAGGGCATTTTTACATTCAGAAGGACCGAAGGAACAGAATAGAGGTTACCGTCAATCCATTCAAACTGAATTTCTTCGTTCGTCTGGATTTTGGCACCCTAGGCAATGCCTTCTGGAAATAAGGGAGACCTGGGCTTCGGTGTCGGCCATGACTTGTACCCACTGATAGGCCGTAGGAGACTGTTCATCAGGCAGGGCTACATGGTAGCCTTGGAGAAGTTCACCCTGGAAGCTCTCCTCCCAAGGTAGAGACCGACTTGGGCACTGGTCGGTATCAACAGCATGCCCACGCACCACACAAGTAGTGCAGAACCTCCGCAAAACCACCTCTACCACCGGGAGTCCAGCTCATGGTCTGGGGCTTAGAAGCTGGCAGGAGAGATTGCGTCATCTAGGAGAGCTAGCTCTTGCTTTCTCTCTTCTTCTCTTTCCTTTCTCTCTGCTTCTCTGGCTTTCTCCTCCTGCTTCTCTTTCTTCCTTTTCTTGCAGGCGCGTGGCAGCCTGCTGCGTCTTTATCCACTGGTCAAGTGCTGGTCCAGTGTAACCAGCCTCCTTGCCCAGAGTTGTGAGGGCTCCGAGCTTCTCTAGCTCTCTGGCAAAGAAGTCGCGGGAAGCAGGGGAAGACATTTCCTTAGGCTGCAGTAGAGGCTCAGAGGAAAATGAAAATAATGGCCAGGAAGGGTTACTGAATGGAATAGGAGTGCTTACTGTGGAAAGTGGCACTCACTTGGAAATGGGTTCTGCAATGTGGTAATGAAAAGTCTGAAAAGACTGGGTGCTCGGTGGGCACTTTGTGAATGGCACCTTCTGATGAGGTGAAAAAATAGAATGAAGTGTGCGGCGTATGTCACACTTACGGGCGTTCCCAACTTGGGAGACGTTGGAATGGGCTACCTGTAGGTCCAATACAGGTGCACGGCACTTATGAGGAGGCGTTCCTTGGTTCAGTGATCCAAAAATGGTGGATACTCTAATGAATTGGGCGTTCCGTAAGGACGGACACGCAGGTTTGTCAGCACTTAGGGCTGGTATTGCGGCGCTTCGGGAGGCGTTCCCTTTGTTGAGTGTTCCGAAGGATCACTGACCCTTGTCCACGGACATTAATGAATTGGGCGTTCCGTAAGGACGGACACGCAGGTTTGACAGCACTTTAGGGCTGGTATTGCGGCGCTTCGGGAGGCGTTCCCTTTGTTGAGTGTTCCGAAGGATCACTGACCTTGTACATGGACACACTAGTTACTTGGGCGTTCCGTAAGGACGGACACACAGGTTTAATGGCTACCTGTACGGCCTGTACAGGTGCAATGGCACTATGGAGGCGGTCCTTGGAGCACTGGTATCGTGTGGTGTGTCCGGACACTACATGCAGTATACTTAAATATACTGAAGTGAAATGGCACTGCTCATGGCAGAGTGTAATAGTGGAGGAGAGAAAGTAAAAGGTGGGAGTACTTCAGCAGCCAGTCGATGGACAGTGTCAAGAATTAGTGGCACTGTAAAATGGTAAGACCTGACGTGCACTGGTGGTGGCCAGTCCTAAACTGGTAACGACTTCCCTGTCTGGAAGTAATGAATTTGCGTGGCACACTGTGCGAATTGTGCTTGCGGTCTACGCAAGTCTTTTGTGGTAAAGAAAATGAAAAGACCACTCGGGCAATGGCAGGTAATGGAAATTTTAGAAATGCTCAGTCCCTCGCTGAAGTACTCGATAAATGAAATAAATAAATGCTTGCAAACTGCTATGGACACATGCACGTACGTATCATGCTGTGTAAATGAAAGACACAAGAGACTAAAATAATGTTAATTCTGCATGCTATAATAATGGTAAGATGTAGTACTCTTGGCTTCGTGAATACTGGGTTCTGGTTTTCTCTCTCTCTCTCTCTCTCTCTCTCTCTCTCTCTCTCGGAGAGGGTGAAAAATGATATATGAATGAACTCCCTTATATTGAATTGAACTACTAATGTTTTAGTTTTAATATGACGCAACTTGCGTTTTTTAAAATGATTTACTTACGTTAACGTGAAATGAAAGAATTGCTTTTGGATAACGTTTTATTGAAAATGATTAAAAACGCGCTCGCGGTTGAACGATTTTTACGCTAATAGTAGCGGCTTGCGCTTATGAAATGATTTGCGTTTCAATATGAATTTTACAAAGACGCGTTTACGTTAACAATTCTTGTGATTTACTCTACTTGAAGATTTACGTTAACTTTATGTAAGATTACTAGGTCCCTGTGAACAGTGAAATGACTGGTAAGGATTTTTTTTTAAAATGAAAAAATGTTAGCAAACAATTGTAAAAAGAAAGGTTACGGCTTACTGGCTTAAAGTGAAAAAAACAAAAGAACAAAAAGAAAAAAATGAAAACTTTCCGCTCCCAGGCGGCGAGTGAGCGAATTTGCGAGGTTGAAACACGTGAGCGAGCTGGGTAGTGCTGCTAGCGCACAGCGTGTCGTTCAAAAACAGCTGATTCTCTGTAAATGCGAAGGCAATTTACAACACCAAATTCACTTTCTTGTTCAAGGCGAATTACGTTAATTTTTCTGGCAGAACGATAGTACTAGTACGAGATTGATATTATTTACGTTAAAACTTCGAGACTTACGTTACTTTGCTTAAATTGTTTAGGTAATGCTTAAAGGGATAACAAACATGGCTGCCGCTGTGAGCGAAAACGAAGGCTGGTTGAGACCGCGCAGGCGCGAGAGTGCTCTAAGCTGAATTAAGCTGAGAGGTAAGCGGTTACCAACACTTGGAATGAAAAACTAAGTTAAAAATGAATACCCTAAACATATCACAGACAAAAGAATTGTACACTTCTTTTGCCGTAACTATTAGTTAAAAATAAAACACTCCTAACTAGCTAGGCTTTCTAATACAGCAATAAACCCTGGCAAAGCACTTCCTAGTTTGATCTGGTCCTTTCTGGCATCTATCTGCACACGTGTTAGTGTGTCGTCCTACGACAACAATGCGATTTACAAAATAACAGAACTCGCTCGGCGCTCTGGCCGTTACAATATAATAATATTTCTACCTTCACATTTGTTTAACACACTTCTTTACAATAAAAATATTAAACGTACCTTAAGCTAACATTGGTTATAGAATAATCATATTAATGAATAGAATACCTTACCGTGAGTCAGTGGTCTTTTCTCCCGTGCAAGTGTGCTTAGTTTGCGCTTTGAAAAACATTTACAGTTTACGTTTTACAACGGATAAACGCGATTTACAAGCTTTTTTTAAGCAAGCTAGGTTCAATCCTGGCAAGATTCGCCAATTTTACGTATTTAGCTGGCCTTGAGAGAGGCTATATACGTAAACGGAAATAATTGAAGGAAGACAAGTTGAAATTAATTGAACTTACCGTAAAACTGATTATTATTGATAATTTCTAAAGGGAAAGTCGCCAGAAAACTCAGCTCGTTACCTTTACAGCTATTTATTTACAAAAAGGCCCGTGCTGGCCTGGAGAAAAGGTAAATGATGGCTCCACCTGGAGCAAATCAAGCTGGTTTTCATAAACTTTTGTAATGCACACTTGCGGGCAGAGAGACGGCACGTGACTCATGGAATTTGGAAAAGAATCCCAGATTAAACAAGATAGAAAAATTACTTCTGTTTTGATTAATTAATTCTCTAAAACTGGGGAGAAAGAACTTTCAATGTTTCACTGAGGTATGCAATGACTTCCTTGGTCTGGGACGATCACACAAGGGGGAGAGCATACTAACCATGAGCAGCAGTGAGAGGGAACAAAAAAGGAGGAAGTTCCTTTTGTTGCTGAAATTTGGGAAATTGGGAGGGAATGAGGATTCAAAAGAGCAATAGGTGATAAGGGGACTGGCAATATGCTGTTTCACAAGACATACCTGGATGCAATGTTCAGTGTCTCTTTGTAGGAAAGCATGGCCCCCTTTGTCTTGGGCTGGGTATCTTGGCGCACCACTCACGCCCTAGATAGGCCTCCAACAGGAAGGCAGGTGGTGGGAATCCGTCCGTCACGTCTCGCAGCCGACTGAGACAGAATTCAGGTGGGTTGCTTGGGGGTTGGAAGTCAGCTTAAACCCCCCACGATCAAGCAAATCCTGGAAACAAGCATACAGTTTGTTTCCAGGAAAGAGAGCTTAAGATCATAGGTCTAAGAAGTACCAATCTGCCTACATCCTTCCCTTTTGAGATACGTCCCTAAAGCTGACAAAAGACTCTTTTCCCCCAACTGGGGAACTCCCTATCTCTAGCTGGCGGGTTTTGGGTTTCCCGCGTTTACTAAAAATCAGCCGATATTTGGAAGAAAGAAATGGCTGCCGTTTTCCAAATCAAATTAATTCATTGATATCTGGGTAGACGAACGATCTATAAACGTCACAATAATATATATATATATATATATATATCTATATATATATATATATATATATATATATATATATATATATATAATGTGTGTGTGTGTAGACTTACTAAAGAACTACTATCAGTAAAAAACAATTTTGTATGAAACGAGAAAATTATACAAGTGAGAATCACAAAGTAATTATAAATCAAAGTATATAACTGATCATGATCCTAACAGCAAGTGAAATTGATACGTAATTTATCTTTCTCTGGAAAACTGTCCACGTCCTATGAGAGGCTTCGCTACCTGGTAATCAAATGCAAAGGGAATTAAAATCCACAATCATAGTTGTCTGGAGGGCCTTCGGAGTGGCTACAATTCAGTAACTAGTACACTGCAAGTAGGTATAGGTACAGTCGCGGAAAAAAAGATTACGTTTTGCCCCCTGCGTTCACTAGATACGCTAATTGGCAAACGCCACTTTTGTTTACGTAGTAAAAAGTGTTGAGAATATGAATGAATTCGCTGTTCGCAAAGGCAAGTCTTATTGGTGGAGACGTTTCCTTGCCAGTTAACACATTTTCACTTAATTATTTTGAAAGAAATAAAATGATTTGATAAAGAAAAAATTAGTTTAAAAAGTTTTTATACGTGATTTTTCAAGATTATATAAGAAGGTTTATCAGAAGGAGATTTACAAAAAGTAATACTATCATACAATTGTGTTTGGCTCTAGACTGACGTAGGAAATGGGAAAGAACAGGGACAGGGAAGCGAAGTGTTTCGGGAAGGGAGGGAGGAGTTGTTTGTAAGGTAGAGACAACTATCCAAGATTTATAACTTCGGTAACGATTTGTCTCTTAACTCCTAAACCTTTTAAAGCTAGTTTTGATTTCCCATTGAAACGATTAGAAATAATGTAGCGAAAACGCACCGGGAAAACAAAAATATTGGATACAAATTTATATCAAAATCATATTGACATAACCTATCCCTATACACGAAAAAGAGATATATTTACCTAGAATGTCAAACGAATGACCTGGACGTAAGGGTCCTCTGATTGTCTGATTACAGTTAAGAGCATTAATTCGTTTATAGACATCTGCAATGAGACTCATCCTCTGTTTTTATATAATCCAAACATTTTTCATTTGAATATTATCTCTTCTACGCTGAAAGTTCTTTCAAATTTGTGTAATTCAATCCAACAGCGGAGGAAAAGTAGTTCCATCTTGAATAGCCACCCGTTTCTGCATATCGTTATCAGAATAGAATAAAACATTTTTTTTTTTTTTGCAAGAATATGGATGAGTAAAATTATTGAAAATATTGAATTCCAATAAATAGATACACAGAGTTTGGAGAGATAATACATGGACAGAGAAATTTGAATTAATAAAAAATTTTCTATGAAAAAATGTATTGGCGATCATGATAGGAAATTTCTATTTTTAGACATAACTTTGTAGCAGTTGTCGGATAACATTTTACTTTTTTAGCTCATTCGTTGTCGCTAAGAATTTAGGATGTCTACCCATAAATGATCAGCTAAGAACGAAGTTTCCTTTTCACCGACCGCTGCTGAGATCAACCTAACAAACTTTTAATTTAAGAGTTATTTTTTAACTATGAACATAATCTTAGTATGCCACAGTTTTTTAATCATAATTTATCAGCCACTGACCGTTGCTAACCGCGCTTTTACTTTCAAATTATACTTATTTGACATTCATTTACTTTAACATGGTCACTCATAGACTGTATACCTATATTTTTCGTTTACCATATAAACATTTTACAGTAACCTATATATTAAATATATATATATATATATATATATATATATATATATATATATATATATATATATATATATATATATATATATATAATATATCTATATATCATATATATATAATAATATATATATTATATATATATATATAATAAAAAAAATAAATATACTATATATACTATAATATATATATATATATATATATATATATATATATATATATATATATATATATAATTAACTTTATTTATTTTCAGTGTTCATCCCTGATAGACAGTGGGGTTTAAATGCAGTAATGAGGGAAAGAATTGTTTTCCCAGCCCCACGTAAAAATGCTGGAGTTTATGGCATGGCTTGAGTGTTCACTCATAAAAGAATGCTGGCCACATTTAAGAAAATAGACGAGCAAAATAAATTTCTGATTTATTTTTTTGCTAGATATTTGTGTGATCACTTGATATCAATCATCTCTCTCGACTCCTGAATGGGTTGGGGACTATGTATACATTTTAAAGAAACATGTCCATAAAATGATTTCAAATGTAGTTACTGCATTTGTTTTCGAAGAGGAAATTCATCATCAAACTCAAAAGGTTTTACAAATGCAGAAAATATCGTCACGATGCCTTCCATGCTTTTTATTGTTCAACGTTTCTACCATACACAACGAAATTAAAGTTTTTTATTTATTTATTTTTTTTTGAACTGAGGATTGATCTTTGCATGAGGTTGTTCAGTTTTGAGTTTCGAAACGTCAACGAAACATTGAAATATCCTTGTAGAGAACTGTCTCACATTTCATTTTAAAATTTACAGTAATTTCCTTTATATACTCGAAAATTCAGAACTATGGTTATTATACTTCAAAAAATTATTGTGTGAGTCATACTAATAATAATAATAATAATAATAATAACGCAACTGGTATTATGCAGTCTTGAAGTTATAAATCATTTTGCTCTTTCATAATCTACAGGATAGACCAAAATGTAACTTGCTACTATATTTATTTCCATCACCAAAGTAGAAACCTAATAACTGATTAACATTTAAAGTTTTTAAAATCAATATCTTGTCCAGCCTTCATCGTATGCGATCACCTGCAGCCTATTTTGGCATAGATGCACGTTGGTTGGAAATCATTTGCTGATTTTCGTCGGCATAAAGAACTCCCACTCTCGTAATAATGCGCTCAAGCAGTTGGTGAGATCGCTCCTGTCCTTGCTCCCAAACTGCTTAACTATATGTCCCCATACATTTAGGTTTCATGTCGCATCCTTTACTAGCCCATTCCAGGAGTTAGATATCTGGTTGTTCTGAAAACCATTGCCTAACAATGAGGGCATTAGAATAGGACAGTTATCGCCAAAAAAAGAAAGTGAAGCAAGTATCGCCGAAAAGATAACATTTGTATCTTAATTTGTAAAATTTAATTGAAAAATCTTATATTTGATGCTATGAAACTCTTTATAGTAACTTGCCATTATCTAATTAGGATGAGCAAGACAATGAATATCGCATAAGTTATTCCTTCAGGATAGGGAAGGGGGTATGCACGGACAGACTCGCACCATTACTTCTAATATCTCTATATATTTTTTGAGCAGGGAAGAGGCCGCCAACTTCAAGTTCTCCCACTCCGTGTAAATGCACCCAATCCTATACATAGCATGATAATATATAGTCACTGTGAGCAATTTCATATATGAACTGTTGCTCGTATCTTGTGTTGCTTAGGCCCCACCCCCAGCAGTGTCGTCGTCCGTGAGTTGTCGAAGTGAATGTCTTCACATCACTGAATATTACTTGGGCTCAGTAATCAAGGATTTTATCAGCATACCAACGTGCAAAAGCCAATCTTGCCCTTTTATGGTGTTCAGTTTTCCCCTTTTTAAACAGATCCTATAAAACAGATCACAATCAATGAGCTGATTCCTCCCAGTGATGTGCATTATTAATGACTTACATTATAATAAGATGTTGTGTAATATTCTGATTCTTTAAAGAATGCATGTAAACATGATCACGGTCTAGAGGCCAAGGAGGTTAGCGGAAAGACCTATCCGAAATCCAAGTGTGGTGGGAACCTACATCGCAGAATGTATGTAGAACATCAACAATACCTTCCCTGGAAATCACTTTGGCTCTCACGAGAACGAGAAGGTGTACATGTCTTAACCTCAATAAGTATGTTTAGTTCATATGACTGTATCTTTGATTAGGCTTGCTCGCCTATGATTTGTAAACGTATTGTAACTCAGACTTCCTCTACTCCTTTTAGTTCAAACATCTATTCAGACTTCTCTACTCCTTTTAGTTCAAACATCCATTCAGAAACCTCTCTGCATCCTTATCAAGATGTAATCTGGAAATATAGTATATTTTGGATACTTTGTGTTTCCACTACTTACCCTCTACCCACGATGGAAGTAAGAAAGGACTATCAAGTTAAGAGAATATCTTCAAC
>NC_087208.1:89115734-89148234 GCF_015104395.2 Macrobrachium nipponense
CTTCAGTTCGAGAGAGTGTGGTTTAGTTTGACAAAGGCTGACCTTCACTCGAAGCAAGTTAATTTCCTTGGCGACACATCGTCGAATCTCATTCGAGATGTATCATTCATTAATGTCCTTGAATTGTCTCCCAAATGCTCACTGGGATTCAGCCAATCTGTTCGAGCGGCCCATCTGTTCACCCGATTAGCCAACTGAATGTTTCGCTAATAATCTATACCCTGATTTGCCAGCCTTTCAAAAGACACATGTTGAGTTTAAGATTTGACTTAAGTTATTATCTTTTATATGGTCTTTGGGAGCAGGATTTGCTCTTTAGAGCATTGGCTGTAGAGAACGATGTCCTTTATGAACCAAAGTGACCTTACAAAACCTGATCAACAAAAACGTAATTAAATAATTTAGTAACTG
Organism: Macrobrachium nipponense; assembly: GCF_015104395.2. Lineage (NCBI taxonomy): Eukaryota > Metazoa > Arthropoda > Malacostraca > Decapoda > Palaemonidae > Macrobrachium > Macrobrachium nipponense. Next base: position 89,116,146 of record NC_087208.1, read on the forward strand.
CATTTTCTTAAAAATTGCACTGCGAGCACCGGAGCCACGACTTACATTAAATATAGATATTCTATCTATTTTTCATTCCCTCGCATTCTCATTTACCATATTTTTCTGTATCTGGTTATTAAGAAAATAAAGGGTCAAAACTACTTTCAAATCGTTTTACAGAACTTTGGCCCAATAAAATATGCTACTCCTCGCCCTTCAGACAACAACGAAGCACTACAAAGTCGGGCATAATCTCCTTCCACTACCTTGACCTCTGAGGTGGATTCTCTTCCACTGCCATTGGTCTCTCGAGTGGAATTATTTGAAAAAAAAAAGACGTCTGGAGATTTAATCTCCTTACAGGCATCCCACAAAGCTTCTTATTAATGGTAGCAAGTCTCTCTACTCCAAGTACGTCAGTCATAGCCATTCACCTCCGGTTAAAATTCTTGTAAAGAGGCTTTCGTCAACCTCAGCTGGTCGAAATTTTGTTGCAATAAACGTTAAATGTGGTCTCCGTGAGCCAATTTGAAACACCAAAGGAAGTTCTTCAGCAAACCGGCTTTGCATCAGTACCAGCATGAATACGAAATGGCATCAGCTATTTTTATGACAAGGTACATTTTCACTTGAGACCTCTCTCTCTCTCTCTCTCTCTCTCTCTCTCTCTCTCTCTCTCCATGATATCAGCAGGTACATTACACAGTACCACCAGGCCCATCTGGATGGTTCGCTTGTAAAGATAAACAATGTCCAAACCGAATGAAAATGAATCAAGAAAGTGACCATGGGAAATAGCCGATAAAATGTCATCTAAATTCTAAAACTACTTCAGTAGTGATGAAGAAAAGAGAGCATTACAAAAACTACTACAGTAGTAAAGAAAAGTGAGCATTACAAAAACTACAGTAGTGGTGAAGAAAAGTGAGCATTACAAAACTAAAGGATCTGCCATTCATGTAGAAACCCACAGGATTCAAAACAGCCAATCACCTGAGTGCAAGTCATCATAAAAACAAAAATATAAGATACATGTAATTTTGAAAACGAAAATATAATGGAAATATCATTAAAAAAAATAAGATAAATATAGCTTTTAATAACCTTAACAAGAAAATCTATTGCCACATTTTTTCCACGTTAGAAGCGCCCATAGACGCGCTCTGTTTAGTTGTTTATTTTCAATCTTATCCCCCTATTCTCTTCTATTTTAGTTGTCCAACATCTTGAACTTTGCATTTCGCAGTGGCCCCAACCCACTTACAAAAAAAAAAAAAAAAAAAAAAAAAAGTTACTCATTATTCAGATTAAACTATTAAGCGGGTCTGCTGGTATAGTGGTTAGTGTCGTGGAAGGCCACTCAGATGTCACAGGTTCGCATCTCCCCCAGGACCATTAAAAATCACTGGCTCTGTACCATAATCAGTAACTGCTGCAGTGTGGGGTCTGCAGTGGGAGGTTGAAACTAGCATTCTTTAGAAGCTTGAATTTCAAGACAGTGGCCCTTGTGTACCTGTTCCATGTGAATAGGTTTCATTTACTGAAATAATAATAATAATAATAATAATACACTCTCAGCAAACTGTAACATCCTTAACAGTGTTAAGAATAGCAAAACTCGTAACCAGAGTCATTACGTTTGTTTGTATGGTGTTTTGACGTTGCATGGAACCAGCGGTTTTCAGCAACGGGACCAATGGCTTTACGTGACTTCCGAACTACGTTGAGAGTGAACTTCTATCGCCAGAAATACACATCTCTCACACCTCAATGGAATGCCTGAGAATCGAACTCGCGGCCACCTTACCGATCACGCCACTGGGGCGCTAGGAGACATCACGGGACCGTCAATGGCGTCGGGTAATCTCGTAGGGCCGAGGCCTGGGATGCAGGTGGCCGACTCGTGCTTCCATTGCCTGGGACTCCAAGCGAAGTGTCATTTCCCTATTCAGTATTTTATAAAATTTCTCAGGATGCTTCGGCGCTATCGAGTTTTCTATACAGCGTATAATGCTGTATGAGCTGCAGCCCATGAAACTTTCAGCCATGGCCCGGTGGTGGCCTGTCCTACATAGCGTTGCCAGATCATGGCTAACTTCAACCTTAGATAATATAAAAGCTACTGAGGCTAGAGGGCTGCAATTTGCTATTTTTGATGTTTGGAGGGGGGATGATCAACATACCAATTTGCAGCCCTCTAACCTCAGTAGTTCTTAAGATCTGAGGGCGGAGAGTAAAAGTGAGGACGGACAGACAAAGCCATCACATTGATTATTGTTTCCTTTAACAGAAACCTGAAAATTTAGCAGGTAAAGAGACTATAAGACAATGACAACAAACAAAGTTTGCAGTCAAATATAGAACCATAAAAGGAGAACTTTTATTAAGCAAAAATATATATCCCTATATCGACAAAACACCAGAATAACCTGCTTAGTATGGATACAAGGGTTCGGACGATAGGAAATTCCATCGAAGTAGAATACGGTGTCAATAAAGATGATGATAAAAACAAACACGCAGGAAAATGTACACGCTGCTTAAAATCAATACAAAATAAAAGAGAAATATGCAAATAATATAAATGCAAGAATTCAAAACACCGTCATAACTGTAAAATACCACATCTAATAAAATATAAAACAGAATAGAAAATACCACTTTGTTTCTGTTCTCTATTTTATTTTTTATATTCAATCAGCATGGCCAACATGGCGCATGCCAAAATAAACGGAGACCGGGACAGAGACCATCTTATATTAATAAGTGGGTCCTTTAGTTATAAAATCTCCTTCCCTAGTAAATGGAAAATCTTGACTTCCAATATCAACAAAAATTAATTTTCGCAATGTGGCAATATATCCCCCATCACCCTCTGTAAAATAACCCAGAATAATTTACTTAGGAATAGGCTATACCACTTTTGTTTTTTGCACATCTATATATCATTATTATGCCTTGTACATCATAAGCTGTATGGAGAGAGAGAGAGAGAGAGAGAGAGAGAGAGAGAGAGAGAGAGAGAGAGAGAGATTGTTAAAGTGTCATGTAAGTAAATAGTAATGAGGTATAAATGAACCTAACTTTAACTTTATCAGGGCAGGTTCGTTGGACATCGTCAATTTTGTAGATCAGAATGCTGATGGCTTTTCTTGTTAGCCTAGTTACCCGGTTAAAGTATATTCACCAGTTACCAACAGCAACGAGAGAGAGAGAGAGAGAGAGAGAGAGAGAGAGAGAGAGAGAGAGAGAGAGAGAGCAATTTAGTACCAAAACTGTTTAACTTTTACCTACAGCAATGATAAATATAACTTTTCGTATCTAAGCGTTTCTTCTCAATCATGCTACCCAAAATCTACTTTCACCATTACCCATAAGTCTTTATAATGATAATAAATAATAATAATAAAGAAAGAAGGAAAAACCTGGCGCTCTAATCAGGATTCCAATCACCTAACTTTTGCTCTCATTTGTAAAAAATCGACCACTCCGTTTCCTAGAGTTAATCGCGTTTCTTCTTCATAACGAAGCTAGATTACCTTCCAACAAAAAAATTCCTAAAATTTAGCTTTGCTACTCCTTTAACCACGTAAAATATACGCCACTGAATTCCAAAATTGGGAGCAACATCTGTTCCCGGGCAGTTTGCTCACAAAACTGAAAAGGGTAAAATTTCTCGGACTGGGAAAATAAATAAAGGTGAGGGGTTGTTGGAATGTGTGTGTGTTTTAGTATGTATACATTAATGTACATACATACATATACACACACACATATATAGAATATATATATATATATATATATATATATATATATATATATATATATATATATACACTTAATTACATCTCATCAAAGTCAAAATATCAATACAACCAGTATACTCCACATTTTTTTTCCATACGAAAGCTATTTGGTTACGATTCTGGACACAATGATGGTATTCATAAAGTTAACTTTTTAAATATATCTTGATCTAAAACTATGTAACTGCTATATGCCGCGCTGTGGCTGTTTCAACTTACTTAACATCATATTTCGTTCTCTGGCATTATATTTATCTTCACAGCTCTTTCAGACCCAAAATTTCCCTGAGTGATTGAATGCGGTCTTTGATCTTAATAAAACCCACCCAATACATACATACATACACTATATATATATATATATATTATATATATATATATATATATATATATATATATATATTATATATATATATATGTATATGCATATAATCTACTAGTCACCTTTTTTGACAGAATTCCTTTACACTTTAGATACGGCTGTCACGGGAAATCCCTAGACCAATAATGAAGAAATTCTGATGCTCCTGAGCAAACTAGAATCTCACCAAATATGTCAAAGAGAGGTTGCCCAAGGCGTTAGGGCTTCTCTCTCTCACTCCATCGTGTACTCAGCACGAAGGAGAGGTCTATTCCTTCTCACATGCTCAAAGCTCTGTTGAATTCAGATACACGTTAATGAAACACACACACACACACACAAATGTATATACAACTACTATAATTATTAGTTTTTTTAACCCAATTTCCTTTATTTCAGTCTAATGCTTAGTAATGCAGGCTTATCCAACTCAAGAACTTACGAGGTTATGGTGGCTTTAAGGAATACGAATATATATCTGGTAAAAACTGACCAAAAGAGTATAATATATATAAATAAAAAAATATTTATGCTATATATATATATATATATATATATATATATATATATATATATATTATTATACAATATATTATTATTAATATAAACTATCATTGTAAAACCTAATAAAAACCCTAAACTACGTAACGATGGTGAAGACCGGTCTATTCGAGCTCTAGTAGCATGTAGTTGGATATGTGCCCACCAGGGTAGCGCTGCAACGCCTAAGTTACGCATTGATGTATTGTAGTGGTAGTGGTTACCTCGGAGTTACCTCGGAACCGGGTGAATTGAGTGTGTTTTGGTGTGCACTGCGATTTTTTTTTTTAGTTCATTGTGTTTATTGGTACAGTATGCTGTTTGTATTGCAGAAATGGACGCATGAATTCTCCAATGAAAATCGAATAACATTTCAAAAGTAGGCAAAGCAAACTGAATTTAATTTACCATATTAATTTCTGTTCTTGTCATTACATGTTTTGTCAGCGGTAGGAACGCCCTCTCTCGTTAACATGTCATATTTTCAGCGATTATTGTGTCACACAATAATCGCTACGACGATGTCAATTTTGAAATCAGAACATCATTACTCTTACATATGCTACATAATATAATGAAAAGTGACCTTGCTTTTTATTAAAAATGCTAAATAGGCCTAAAGGTTACTGGTTGCATCAAGTCGCGTCTTCTAAACATGTTACCGTGGTGTAGAAAGACACATGCTGTATTTTGTCACTCGTTATGATATATATATATATATATATATATATATATATATATATATATATATATATATATATATATATATTTGTAGAAGCTAGGCCTGTAGGATACCAACTATGCCAGCAATTTTTCATGTTTGGACACATGAAGGCACCATCAGAGTTGATTAGTTAGGTAACAAAAAGCAGTTTATCATATGGTTTCTCAACGAAACTCCTAAAGTCAGACTTGGCGAGAGTTTTTCTGGAAGACGTAAACAAACCGTAATTAACAACTTGCTTTCGTTCGATTCAAAGTAACCTTATTCGTATTGCCGTATTCGTAACAAACCCTGGTTTAATTAATGGTTTCATTAAACGATATGTCTCACAGATTGGTGATGGCAAGAAAATGAAGTCTGGTAGCCGATGTAACACATACGCCCTCAATCAAATTTTGGTATGTTGCTATATCATTAAAACTTATATACTTTAAGTACAACGTAAAATCGGATTTATAAAAATAATTTCTCTACGGTAAAAGTTATCGAATCATCATGAAAAAAAAGAGCCTTTAAGAATGTTAACAAGGATACGAATGTTGGACGAGCCAATTATAGAACTATGCCTTTGACTGGTCGTACATTGTTTCTGGTTTGCCCTTCTTTCATGAACAATTACTCAGTCAAATAAGTAAAATTTCTTGAACAATCCCTCTAAATATCCTCCCAAAGCTTTTGAATAGAAAGCAATTACTTCGCTGCCCCTTTTTGACGTCGGTTTATTTAACAGGAATTTCAGTAAGGCGGAAAAAATTCATATTTTAATAGTTTTCAAAAATTTTGGTAAATAATGGCCAAGGAGAGACCAAAATAGCCAGGCATAATGAACAAAATGCAGTTTGATAAACCAATGTAATACTAAATACAGTGATGCTACTTCTTCCTTGCCAATTAAAAATGCTTGAGGTAGGTAGGCCTGGAAGTTATTGGTTATGTCAACTATCTTGTTTTAAACCCATAACAGTAATGTTTCAATTCATCTGTCCACTCACCACGTAGGTTTTGGGTAGGTTTGGCAATAGGTACAGCTATCTCTCGATTGGGTGAAATCAGTTTCCGATATCGTAAGGTTACCGTGATAAGTAAACTATTTCTTCAGTAATACATTTCTGCATGTAAATTACACGAGTAGGTTAATATACGAAATATGCAATAACTATTATTGTCTAATGAGGCTGTCTAATGCCTGCATGGCGGGGACGGGGGGGACAGCCACTACTGGCTTGGACACTTTCGGTACTTTTAGCTAAATAACTTACCCTCCAAAGGTTTAAAAACCTATTCAGTTCAAGTCATCCTTTGTGTTGAAGACACGTACGGCATAAAAAGACTAGCCTAGGCATACATTTTTTTAATTGTTGACAATAGAACAATAATTCGATAGGTTGGAATAAAATAGAAAAGTAATTTTGGCTGAAATGGAATGAAAGTGCGCTTAAAAGAAGGCCAGTAAAATTAAATACCTGGCGAAGCTGTAGAATAGGCTTAACTTCATTGGGCCATGCTTCATGTTTTAGCGTAAACAATGCTACAGGTTATGTTTCATTTTACGGACGTAAACATTACTTAAGTATTATAATAAAGTTTTTGGATATACATGCAGTGAATCTATACTACATCGAATAAAGTTTGAATGATAAGAAGATTGAATTATTTGAACTGTTCTTGAGCATAGGTCTATGTCTGGTCTGCGCTATACTAATGAGATAAATCATTACTGAAAGCTCATCTTTCGTTTGTGCTTGATCTCAGTAAATTGATACAATCTCGCCTTTCGTGTGCTCGGGTTTGTATATTATGAAATGAAATAGCCGAGTTTATGATTTACAATGGAAGGGACGCGGATTCTTTGTCTATGTAAACATTCACACATGTTATTGGAGAAATAATTAATATTCATCACAATCAGCCAACGATATCAGAAACGTTGATTGACAGCCAATCACGCGCTACCCGTGCGCATGTGCCACATCTTCGCTCGAGGGTGGACAGATGAAATGATACCGACTAGCTATAGTTTTGGCGTATCTGCAACACACAAGAAGCTAAGCCGAAACTTGTTGGACCAGGCACAAAAGCCTTAAAACTCTATTGTAATGAAGCTATATGGGAATACTCACTAATAAGTAGGTTAGTGTTTGGTAGGCTCCCCATTACACTTTATACCTTTTGAAGCCTCCTTGAAGTAGATTCGCGGTTCAAGAGTTGCATCGCCTCCGGCAACTAATGGAGAGGCTATTTTCCAGCGCACTCGTTTCCACATAACCATTTGATACATGGTTTCTTACCTGGTTTTACTTTCTTGGCACCAAGACCCTTATAATGTCTGCGTTGAACCGCGGTACACACTTTATGCAGGGGCAAGGAATTTTCTAAAATAAGGGCCTCGATAGATTTTTAATGGCATCGCAGTGTGGGTATGGGTGGAGAGGGGGTGGGGGGACTTCTTGCGGCCTTACAGGTGACTTACGATGGTGGGAAGGGCTCGGGTAACCGACGCTCTTTGGTTCCGTAAAATTCTGTTACTAGATTTTAAAAGGTTTGCCATTTCGGACGGTCTGCTTATAACTACTTTTTACTTATTGCTAACCTAGGTTTATGGCATTACGAAACACACTTAACCATTATGGGGTGTATTTGTTTGGGATTGTTATGACGCCGTCAATTACACCGTAAATAGAAAAAACAAATCTAAATAAGGGGGGCGGTGGGGGGCAATTTATATCAGTGACGAACTTAAACACATCAGCACATGGTCAAAGGCGCACTAATTGCTTATAAACTCCTCTGCGCTGCGGGGGTGGAATCAAGTACATAATGTTACCAGTTAGTCAGTTTTTCTCGCTTGATCCTTTTTTTTTGCACGGAGTCCGTAAAGAAGACATCAGAAATCGTTAACATGGTGACATCGTGGTGACCAGCACCTATTCATTTCTATCCAAATTTCTTTTTTCATTGTTTTGTATTTAGCAAGTGAAATATTTCACACCAAAGGATCGAAATACGTTAAATTATGTGTCAATAATGAGACTAGGCAGAGCTTTTCCACATATACATGGAACACATGCGAATGTATGAAATGAGATATCAGCACACTGCTCTATTTAAAGAGATCGGTTTGGTTTGTTTGGCAAGCAAATCCTCTTTGGACCTCCAAATAGAAGTTAGATATCTACTAAGAGCTTTGCCAGGCAAATAAATTTCCTAGTACCATGGGTATCTTCGCCATAACCAATAAACTGCCTCGAGCTAAAATAGTCTTAAATCTCGTTTTCAAGAGCTTTTCCTTATGACTGCAGCATGATAGACATCTCAGAAATCCGCTTATCCGGTTACTAAACGTTTTAAAACCGCAACCGATCCACCTATTGTTCTTCATGCGAAATACGTGTACTATTGTGTACAGAATGATGACTGTAGCCAAATAGTCTAATAGTACGTTATCGTGCTAAATAGGGCTTACTGTTTACCCGAAACAGACCGTTATCAATAAAATATGAAGCACTGCTGACCGGTAGGAGGTGGCAAGGGTGAAGGTTTCGTTCGTTGCGGCTTTATATAACGTCATTTCTAAGTGCTGAAATATGATTAGATTGATTGCCACGGTTTGTAACCTTAGAGAAAATTATTCCTGATATAAATAACTGGTTCTCTGTTAAAACAAGGTAATTTAAAACAGACTCGGGCCCGCACATACCTTCACACATTATTATCAATCATATAAAAACCGCAAAAAATAATTCTGAGCTAATTTGGGACTTGAATATATATATATATATATATATATATATATATATATATATATATATATATATATATATATATATATATATATATATATATATATATATATATATATATATATATATATAATACATACATATACACCAAAAGTTGTTTGATTGTTGACAATATCCGACTAATTATCTGTAGTTGTTTTATATGGGAGTCAGTACCACTACAAAAGTGTTTTGAATTTTGCCAATAGTTATGTCGATACTGTTCGTTGCAGCATATTAAAGATACCGTAGATTACCATTTTAAGTTGTCCAGTTTTCATTATTGCTATTATACTCTTTACTGGAATTTTGACCACGGGTCAATAACAATGTAATAGTGAGTTTTATTAGTAATTTTCATAATTCATTTGTCTCTTATTGTTTGTGAGGGATAAGCATCTATTAGTTAAGTTATCGTCAGGCGGTAAAAATTTCCTTCAAAGTTAGAAAAATATATCGAAGGGCGTCAGGTGTTCCCGAACTCAATCTAGACCGTAAATAGGTTAAAAGAAATACAGATAGGAAACAGAGGAAATTACGTGCTTTAATCCCGGATAATCCCCAGGCATCGTCCTTTTACGAGGCACTACTAACTTTTCATCATTATTGTAATCTTGCCAGAGATTCCACCACTGGATGTAATGTAGCACAGCAAAAATAAATTCTCTATTCGGATAACATGGAGTAATTTTTCTGATAATGGAATTTTTGAAGCCCTATAGAGAGAGAGAGAGAGAGAGAGAGTAGAGAGAGAGAGAGAGAGAGAGAGAGAGAGAGAGAGAGAGAGAGAGAGAGAGAGAGAGATGCGTTGCGTTCCAAATAATAGTTTACTGTGACAAAGGGCCCTCTCTTCAACTATAGTATAATATAACATATATATATAGTTTATAGATATATAATATATATATATATATATATATATATATATATATATAGATATATGATATACATACATACACACATACATACATGAAATATGTGTGCGTGTTTGTGAGTGTATGTTTGTTTTGTATATGTTTACATACCCCTGTATACACATACATGCATGCGTGTAAGTATACTATACACACACACACACACACACACACACACACATATATATATATATATATATATATATATATATATATACTATATATATATATATATATATATATATATATATATATATATATATATATATATATATATAATTGTAGGAGGAATGTACAGATTCATCATTTTTAACTTCCTTGGAGACTGAGAGTTCGGGCTACAGCATAAGAATGCTGATGTACCTTTTTGGGTGGCGTGATGTACCTAAGCAGGTCAATGATCGTTCCGTAGTTATGTGCGTTTGAGAGAAGGTGACTTTGAAACCAGTTGAAAGTAGTTTCAGGACGTTGACGAAGAGTGTGAATTCATGTGTACGTGTACGAGCTATGTCCGTTCTTAATGGCTTGGTTTAGCCAAGAACTAGGGAGACGGCTGCTTTGGGGAGAAAAGGCAGAATGCCGCGATAGCTCTGCGAAAGTTATATTTGTTTCAGTGTGTGACATTCCAAGCTGCAATGGGTAAGAGTTATTGTGATTTAGCCAAAGATGTGGCTTCCTCTGTTTTTGACATTTTTGTAAAGATGTTCTATTTCATTTAATCTTTTGACTTTGTCTTTACAATTGTGTGTGCTCACTAGTGTGTTCTCCTGTCTTTTAAACAGGCGGATCTAGTGGAGGGGACTAAGTGTCCTAGTGGAGGGGACTAAGTGTCCAAGTGAGGGGGGCTGTGTCCTGTTGTGGAAGGGACTATATTTTGGAGAAGAGATAATTGGTGTTTGACTATTACTGATTAAGACTATCATTTACCGAGGGTTATCTAAGTTACTTGAACTATGAGTTATCACTCTAATAATTATCCTGTAAGAATCTGAATTATTCAATTAGTACTTTGCTTTGAATAAACGTATATTTTTGTAGTTCCGACTCTGATTTGGTGACCTTAGATGATGAAGGGGAAGATGGATGGAGAGAGAGAGAGAGGAGAAGAGAGAGAGAGAGAGAGAGAGAGAGAGAGGGCTATTGCCAGAGTCTGAGAGAGAGAGAGAGGGAGGAGAAAGTGTTACCAAAATTAGTTCGCCTTCCGCTATGGCTAACATTACCTATGTGAACAACGGGGCGGTGCTCCCGTTGTTAGATATATATATATATATATATATATATATATATATATATATATATATATATATATATATATGTGTGTTCTGTAAAAGAAAACCGTTGAGATGGCTTTGTCTCAAGCTAGAGGACTGCAAATTGGTATGTTGATCATCCACCCTCCATTAGCCATGATCGTGCATCTGGCACCACAACAACACAGGCCACTAAGGCCGGCTGAGTTTCATAAGCCATGGCTTAGAGTTTCATACAGCATTATATGCTGTACAGAAAACTTGTTGAAGTTTCACTTTAACCAAAACGATTAGACGCCAGTTGGTGTTTATCTTGTGGATTACAGAGAACTTTTCCTGCTGAGAATAAACTACTACACCTTAGTTTCAGTCCTCCGTGGCCATACTCTCTCTCTCTCTCTCTCTCTCTCTCTCTCTCTCTGTCTCTCTCTCTCTCTCTCTCTATATATATATATATATATATATTAATATATGGCCACGGAGGAACTGAAACAAAGGTGCTGTAGTTTAATCTCGGCGGAAAAGTTTGCTGTATGAAACTCTCAGCCACGGCTCATGAAACTCAGCCGGCCGTGGCGTGGTGGCCTGTGTTGTTGTGTTGCCAGACGCACGATCATTTTGAAACCTTAAAAAGATTAAAACTTCCGAGGCTAGAGGGCTGTAATTTGGTATGTTTAACGAATGGAAGTTGGATAATCAACGTACCAATTTGCAGCCCTCTAACTTGAGACAAAGCCATCTCTATAGCTTTCTTTTACAGAAATATATATACACACACACACACACACACACACACACACACACACACATATATATATATATATATATATATATATATATATATATATATATATATATATATATATATATGTGTGTGTGTGTGTGTGTGTGTGTATGTATGTATGTATAACTTTAATGTGAGCTGTTAGGATCTTTATTCCTGAAGCGTTTCTACATTAATGCTTCATTTCGGAACTCGTACATTTAAGGCAAAGTGACCGTAGCGTCAAGTTGTTGCTATGCCAGGCCACGCGCTCTTGCGGCTTTGTTACTCCGTGTAGCAGTGTGTTGTGGGTGGGTTGCGGTGTTGTTGCGTAGTGTGCGTACATCCGCACAAGTCACGAATTGCAAAATTGCACGATTTTTTCACGTGCACCGTGCTACATCGTGCCACACCGTGCCAGATATGAACCTTGGGCATATATAGAGGCCTGCCAAGCACATCCTTCATTCCACGCCGAACCAGCATGCAATATGGACCTCAACAGCCTCTCACCCCAGGAGACCCAGAGATTTTTGGTAGCTGTCCTGTGTCTATGTGCAGTCCAGGTCCTCGACGGGTTGAGAAGACGTACTAGGGTGCCACAGCCACTAGCGCCACGCAGAACGGACGGCAGGGCAGGGCGGATTTTGGCTCGGGAGTGGCTGACACGGCGGCAACTACATGGGGACTATGACCAGCTGCTACAAGAACTGAACAAGGAGGACCGCAAAGGACACAAGAACTTTCTACGAATCTACCCTGAATTGTTCGAGGAGATGGTCGAAAGGCTGACGCCCCTGTTGAAGAAGAAGGACACGAACATGCTGCATGCACTAGAGGTGGGACTCAAGTTGACGGTCACTCTCCGCCACATGGCAAGGGGGAACTCCTATACAAGCCTGCAATACAGCTTCAGAGTCTCCAAGAGTTCCATATGCCGATTTATCCCAGTAGTCTGCCAAGCCATTATTGACATATACAAACCAGAAGTGATGAAGTGCCCCAAGACACCAGAAGAATGGAATGGCGTAGCAAAACGCTTCGCCTCCAAGTGGAACTACTTCAATTGTGTGGGAGCCCTGGATGGGAAGCACATCGTGATCAAGAAACCCAAAGGTGGAGGATCACTGTATTTCAATTACAAGAAGTTTCAAAGCATCGTCCTCATGGCCCTCTCCGATGCAAAGTACAAGTTCCTGTTCCTGTTTGTCGACATCGGTGCAGAAGGAGGTGCTGTAGATGGAGAACCCGGCAGGAGTGCAACCTGGCCAGGGCCATCGCAAACAGCCGAGCAGGACTCCCACAAGACAGAAATCTGCCCAACGACGACGAACCCATCCCCTTCCACATAGTCGCCAACGATGCCTTCGCTCTCAATACGTGGTTGATGAAGCCCTACTCCCACCAATCACAAGATCCCACCGAACGAATATACAGCTACAGATTATCTCGCGCTCGTCGTGTGGTGGAAAACGCATTCGGCCTGCTGCAGATGAGATGGCGAGATTTCGGGACGACGATGCAACAGGACGTACAGGTGTGCAAGAAGATAACTTTGTGCGCATGTCATGCGCAACCTGGCACTGCAACGCTACCCACTTGCTGGCACCAACGTCGACTATGAGGACCAGCACCATAACGTCGTAGCAGGTACTTGGAGGGAAGAGTCACTGAACCTCATGGAACGATTCATGGCAAGAAGGGGACCAAACTACACACGTCGAGCGAAGGCCGTCAGAGATTATCTGGCCCAGCACTACTCATCAGATGCAGGCGCAGTGGAATGGCAAGAGCGAATGGTGTTTCCTTGAGGACGACCAGCTACTGACGAGTAGAGGACCCAAAGAACTCTGTAATAAAACGTAACCAAGCAAATGTAAATAATTGTAAATAAACATCATGATATATTTTTCATTGTTTTATACTCCCATACTTTGGTATTATCCTCTTAACAATATTAATACAATAAATAATATTGGTACGATGATTGGTACATATAAAAATGATGTTGGAAAATAATTAACTGAAAGTTATAATAACATAATTCATAATAATGAGACAAATGAGAAGCAAATGAAGGATATAAAAAAATACTTATGCTAAACAAACATGAAAAGCATAGAATATAAGAAAATTAACATGAAAAGCAAATGAGAAGCAAATGAAGGATATAAAAAAATACTTATGCTAAACAAACATGAAAAGCATAGAATATAAGAAAATTAACATGAAAAGCATAGAAAGTAAGAAAATAAACATGAAAAACATAGAATATCAGAAAATAAACATGAAAAACAAGTCTGCCAAGAGATTGTACCAACGGCGACATCGAAGAAGCGGAAGGTCGAGGAGAGAAGTTGAGTGGTGTCGTATGTCCACTGGGGAAGAATGGCGGTGTGCCTAGCCTTGGCGCCGGAGTTGGTACCCATGAGGTACCTGCCGCTGCGGCTGAGGCTGGTATTGGAGGTACGTATCATAAAAATACACAGGTTGGGGTTGAGATGCGAACCACTGGTGTGGTGATGCCAGAACCGGTTGCACTGCAGAAGGTGTCGAAGGTGTCGAATTCCCAGGTTTCGTCTGTGTCTTCTTATCAATTCGCAAGGGCATCCAGTGGGAATAACCGCCACGAGCCATGGCCTTTTTCGTCGCTGCATCCTCTTCCTCGGGCCCCTCCAAACTATGGCACAGCCTGATGACTTGCTCGAAGAATGGCTTCTGGTATCTTCGAGGCACGTACTTCAAGCGCTGCGTCAGGTACTGCACAAACACAGCGATGTCACGGTGTGTGTTGTCCTGCGGTTTGGCATCAGTGTATTTATGCTGGTCATAATCTGTGTCAGTTGAGTCTGCAGGCCTTCTGTAGAGTCAACTGACATGTTGGCGGATAGCCGTCGGTCCTCTGGCAGGTTCGTCGCTCTCTTCTGCTTCAGCCGCCTCCCCCGCTGGATCGAAGCAGCTGATAGGCCTGACATGTCAGAAGAGGAATCGTCTGCATCGGTTCTCTGCGACGATATAGGCGAGAACCGATCGCTGGCTACTGTGGGTTCATGGGCAATGTGTCCTCCCAGGAAAGCCCTTGTGGTCATCACCTCCTCCTCCCATGGTGTCCTGCTGCGTGCAGCTGACCCACTCTTGTATTCACGCTTCTCGATCTTGCCAAAGTCCGTTCGGCGAGCCTCGAAGAGCTTGCGGACTTTTTGGAAGCTGCAGTCGATGAAACTCGCTGCCAGTTCACGCCAGAGTTCCTCCTTCCTTCTGGGATTCGATCATTGCCTGTCCCACTTGTTGTACAAGGCAGGGTGGGTCTTGATGAATTCCACGATGACTTCCTTGTCCTCTGGCGTGAACGGGTAGTCTTGAATGTCTTTCTTGCTGGGTGGGTATCGTTTCTTCGGCTGCACGACGATACCACTCAGGCCTGCGATGTCATGGGATTCCACAATAGATACAGTCAGCTCAATGTTCAGCTCTTCCTCGTGTTCCGAGGTCTCCGACCGTTGAGAAGGCTGCATGTCCTGGCTATCTTGGCTGTCTTGGGTGTCCTGGGACTGCGTGGTAGGCCTGGGGGTGGTCTTCCATAGGGGCATCGTGTCACATGGCTGGGAAAACGTCGCTGGGTAGGTGTCCCTGGGTGAGCGCGAACATGGGTCAACGTCGTTGGGTAGGTGTCCCTGGGTGAGCGCGAACATGGGTCAACGTCGCTGGGTAGGCGTCCCTGGGTGAGCACACATGGGTCAACGTCGCTGAGAGAACGGCGCTGGGCAGGCGTCCCTGGGTGCGCGCACGTGGGTGAACGCCCCTGGGTCAGCGGCCGTGGGTCAGCGTGCGTGGGGCAGCGTTCCTGGGTGAACGTCGCTGGGCGAGACTGGCTGGGTGAACGTCGCTGGGCGAGAGTGGCTGGGTGAACATCGCTGGGTGAAGGCCCCTGGGTCAGCGTCCGTGGGGCAACGTCCCTGGGTGAACATCGCTGGGCGAGAGAGGGTGTCGCTGGGCGAGAATGGCTGAGCGAGCGTCGCTGGGCGAGACTGGCTGGGTCACAGAGCGGCTGGTCAGTCAGGCAGTCACAGCGAGAATGATGCCCCAGTGGTCAGTCAGGCCCCTTTTATCCTCCCCAGAATGCGTGACAACCTTCCATCCAATGGACCTACGGAGACGCCGTAACACGCCCCATGCACCACATCGTGCCACGTGCGGTGTGGTGCGGTGTGGCACGGAACCATGTGGGTTCTTACCTCTTTTGTTGCGAGGCCGCGCTACACCGTATACGGCATCATGCGACTTCATCAACCTGCCAGACGCCGCTCAAAATTTTGAAATTATTTAAAATCCGGGCGGCATCGCGCGGCTTTAATGGTCATCGCCTGCCCCCGGCAGCGAGGCAGTGCGCTTTTGGTGCGTTTATAGTGCGGTTTGTAACGGTTTCTTACGATCCCACGCCGTGAAAGCTCGCACCACGAAAGTGCGTAGGTGTAAACCAGTCTCAAGGTCCTGACTTTTCCCGCTTCTGACGTCACATCGAACAAAGTGCGTGGGGCTAAGCTCGACCGTGTGGACGGGGTTTTAACTGTTCAATGGGCGAAATTCCTTAAATCATATGAACTTTTCCTTTTTATATTATTTGTTACCTATTAATCAAATATATTCCGTGCTTGAGAAGCTGACCACAGCTCTTTAAATACAATATTTTGACTACTCAGTGTGATGTTTTTCTGAGTGCTAAATTTCCATTTTTCCATCTCGTCAATCGCATCCGTTTAATAACATTTATCGTTCGAAATTCAGTGGTTTTTGTTGGCAATGAAATTTCTGTGACTGTTTCAAGGTATGGAAATTTCATTACGATATCCAATTACAGCCCTGACACTTTCATAAAAGGTTAATAACTACAGTTTTATTTCAATCGTCAACCGCAAAAATACATCACAGTATTTTAGTGATTTTTCTGAAAAATATCACTGCCATTATTTTAGGCTTCCGCCTTCTGGAAAATGCTGACATACTTAAGGTAATTTATCCCTGCGTTCTATATGGCAACCGATTTATAGTTATATAAATTTCAGGGGCCGCCTCGGTTGCCAACGAACGATTTTAAAACTTCTTTCCCCATTCCCTCTCTCTCAGACACGCACACAAACAAATAGTACATACATTTAAACACGCACAGGAACGTTTACTCGTACACAT
This sequence comes from Macrobrachium nipponense, assembly GCF_015104395.2. NCBI lineage: Eukaryota > Metazoa > Arthropoda > Malacostraca > Decapoda > Palaemonidae > Macrobrachium > Macrobrachium nipponense. The sequence continues at coordinate 89,133,452 of NC_087208.1, forward strand.
TTTGAACAGGAAATGTTTCGGGTTTTCTTATGAGGTGTTATCAGCGCATTAACTAAAGCCTTCATTGGCTTTATCAATGCATTTGAAATTCATTCTCTCTCTCTCTCTCTCTCTCTCTCTCTCTCTTCTCTCTCTCTCTCTCTCTCTCTCATTTTTAACTTTGTTAATGCGGTTTTAGGTTATGAAGCGTTAACGAGTTGATTAACCGATGTTTTTGTGTGATCTGCAGCTTCATAACGGTACATGGAATTCCAACAAGAAATTTAAAAAAACCCCATTTCTCTCTCTCTCTCTCTCTCTCTTGATTTTTTTCCATAGCACATTTTCTTCGAGCTTACTGGCCAGTGGCCTTATATTTCCTTAACCACGTATTGCCGACAAAGCAGAAATCCTGAGTACCTCTAAACCATTCCCTCCTCGCTGCCACTTTGTCGCACCTCCCACAATTCCCTTCTCGTTTTCATTCCGAGAAATATTTCTCACAGGCGATAATGGTCCTCGTGAATTGAACCAAACTAATGTTCGGATTCGAAGAAAGTGTGAGCTCTAGATTTTCAAAAACGACTTTTCATTGGCGACATCTACTTTCTGTAGCCTTGGCCGAAATGGTCAAAGTGCATTAGCTTGGTATGCAGTTTATGCTTCCGAGGACAACAGTTTAAACTCGATACGTTTCTATTTTAACTTATATGTAAAAGTACTGGTGTGTGTTGAATATGAAAGGGTGGAAATGACAGAAGGCAGTAGTCAAGAAAGCAGAGGGACAGAGACATAAAGTAACGTACAATGATATGAAAAGCTTTAAAATGGTTTTATTCAATATCTTTTGATGCTTGGGCGAACATTTGGTTAAGAAGAATTTTCGAATACAGATTGACACCAATAACAGGTTATTAATTAACTGAAAGAATGTCCTTATGGCATTACAGTAGGAAGGCTCAAAATTCCCGCAAAAGCATCAGGAGCTTCCTGTAACCAAATTAGTTCATACATTTTTGTTATAACGTTCTTCAACACAACCAGATTCGTTTCATGAGAGGCATCATTCAATATTATTCAAGGAATGATAATAGCGTGAAGGGAGTAGACGAGGAAAAATGCTGGATAGATATTCTCGAGAGGACGCTGTCTTGCCACGCAAGAGGAAAGTGGTGAAGGAAAAGGCCCTTAGAATGTAGTGACGTCAGCGCCTCAGGGCGGTCTTAAAAAAGTCTCCTCTCCTCCACTGTAGGGAAGGAAAATAGGATAAGAAAAAGTATGTTTTTTTTAGCAATAACTATAGAAGTTAAACATTTTCTTTTCACATTTCAATTTCTAGTACTTAAAGATGGTTGTTACGGTGATAAGTAACTAGTATATATATATATATATATATATATATATAATATATACTAGATATATATATATATATTTGCATCTGTGTGCGCGCGCGTGCGCTATATGCATAATAAGTGTGTTTTTGTGTATTAGTTAGAAAAAGAAGAGAGAGAATTGACGTAGGGAAGAGCGCTGAACATGGTTGTGTACCGTGATCTTTGATTGCAACACTTCATGATATCTGAAAAGTATTGCTCCGTAGGGGGATAGTGCCGTCATTGCAGCTCAAGTGGTGCACTGTAGGCATTACCTAAGAGTCTTTGCAGCATCCCTTCGGCCACTAGCGGCAACATCTTTCATTACATTTATTGTACCTCCGTTTATATTATCTTGCTTCCATCTGACTTTCCACCTCTCCTAATGATTGTTCCATAGTGTAATTGTGAAGTTTTCCTTCTGTTACGCCTTTCAAACCTTTTTAATTTCAATTTCCATTTCCCTTAATTTGCAATTCCCTCCTAGGTCCTAGCGCGTGGCCTTTGGCCTAATTTGCATATTCTTTTCTATTCTGAAAAGTATTGGAATAATCCCAGCCAGAAAAATGTTAACAGCGAGTCAGTAGCAGATTGATTTCGAATTATCTTGGGCTAGACAGCACAAAGAAGAGAAAATGGTTTCAATTGTTGTTGCTAGGCCAATCATGTCCTTCTGTAGATCGGTGTTGATGAAAGGGACTAGTTTCAAAAAGTTTAGCATTTTTAGATTGACTGGCCGATATGTCATCACAGCTCTTGTAGTGGTGATACCTAGTCTAAATTTTTCCATAGTGGATGATATCATATAACTTATATTCTGTGATAATACCAGGTGTAGTGAAAGTCCTTTTGTGCTATGGCAAGAATTATTAGTGAAATATTATCCCAACTCTAGGTCCATAGCTCCATAGCTGGTATTGTTAAAATTATTTTGTTTCGCTGAAAAGCATAAAGCTGTAGCACCTCAAAAATTTATTGTTTATAATTGCACAATTAAAAAATACACCATTGAATATAAACACATGACAGACAGAGTAACATAGTTTACATTTTCAAATGACTGTTAATTGTGTAGGATACATTGTTTCCATGCTGATTATTGTGTAGGATACTTTGTTTCCATGCCCTCTCGTTACTCAGCTGAATAAGCTTTCTCCTGTGTTTTAAAAAAATTTATTGTAGCTTAACCATCATGTTTTCATAAATGTTATGTCTTCTTTTCCGCGAAATAGTATCGTTTTCCCTGTTCTTTTGTGGATGCAAACTCAGTTTGTAGTTCTCATGTCTTTGAAGAGAACAATGGCCATTTGGGCATGAGGTATCCTTCCTTGGCTTCTCAAGAGTTCAGATAGGCCAGTCTAGTACTTTGCCCTATTTTGCACCTTACTCTAATTGCTAACATTCACCCTTCATCTTGGAAGCCCACGCTTACTATGCAACAGCTCACTGCTCCTCTTCCGTAATTCTGAAATAGCTTTCTCTCTGGTCACCAGTACGGGTACTACAAGTCACAATCATCTGGGGATTTATTTTACTCTTATTATTTCTAGTCATCACGTCTCAGGAAATTCGATAACCCTAGAGGCATTGATGTTGATAGCTCTCGTGAGTTTTATATGAAATTCACAAAAAATTCTACAGAATTATAGATTATGGCTTTGTAAATTCACTATGCATTTTTCATCAGAATAGTAATTTCTGGTGTAAGAGACAAAGTTAGATTTATGCTTTCCTTGTCTGTATCTTCTTTCCCACCGTTACCCCTACACTAAGGGGTCGGTTGCCTGATGTGCCTTTCCTTACAACATCAGGCATAGTTTATTATTTGGCCAAGGGGTTTTTACGACCGCATGCCCTTGCTGTCATCAGCCACAGTTATTGACGGTGGGCCTCGCCTTTGACTAAAATTTAAGACGGCAAGACGGTAGTTTCCATAGTTATTGGCGTGGGCCTAGCCTTTTACTAAAATGTAAGACTGCAAGACAGCAGTTTCCACAGTTATTGGCTGTGGGCCTAGCCTTTTACTAAAATGTAAGACTGCAAGGCAGCAGCTGTCCTTTTAGTCGCCTTTTACAACACGCAGGATCTACGGTGGCTTTCCTTGTCTGTATAGTGTTCCTCAAAGTTCTGTTATCTCCCCATTATTTCGTCTTCTTTTCATTAATGAACTCCAGGAGAATTCCATCACGTTGTACCTACGGATGTGTGTTTGATCCCGCTCTTCACACATTGTTGTCCTTGCCTTTCAAGTACCTTTAGAAATGCACTTTCACGCGTGCTTAATCTCAATAGGAATGTGGATGGTAAATCTGAATAATTCAACAAATTTGAGTTTGTTTTAGTACATCCAAAGCTTGTACCATTAATGTCTTCTTATTCCATAATTTTACCATCATAATGACTTTTGGAAATTTAAGAACTGAACAACTCAGAATCCATCAGGAGTAAATAATTGGCATTTTTAGAAGAGTCAAATCATGGGACTGGCAAGTTTGCATATGTGAGGTTGGATGAAATCTTCATGTTGCTGTGATATTTCATTCTGGTTGGGCGTTCAGATTTATGTGGAACCTCAGACCCACTCTTTTGATAATGTAGACACTAGTCTTATTATTGTCTGAGCACCAATTTCTAACGTTGACACATTTGGTTCCATTGTAGTTTCTCGACTTTTTTATTGTTACAATAATTTCACATCTTGAATTGCTATCCAGGGGGTTTAGGCTTTTACTTTTACTCTGCATTAGTTCTCTCATCCTTGTTATACAAATCAGACTTCCTATCTTCAAAATTACATTATAGCAGTTGCCCACGAAATGACAAATCGTAAATATTCCTTAACACATTTTGCAGTTTACTATTAGTGCTAGAATCTAAATGCATTATAAACAAATAAAACAAGGAAAGTTAATATCTGCAATGCAGACACTTTAATATGCAAAGAAATTTTGATTCATTTCTCCTATGGACAACAATATCGAGAACCATTATTGTCCATGTGATGATTGCATAGTAAATTCAGGATCATCGTATGTTCATCCCTAATTGTGAATTGGTCTGGGTGAATGTCGTCATGACATGCATGTGCGAAATATGTTGGATGTTCCATCATCCCGGCGTCGTATAGGGATTGGCACTCCTTGATGTTCAGGAGGCCCGAGGGTAACATCGAGTCCCAAATAATGATATTGGAGTTGAGGAGTGCCACGTGCTAAATGAATGGAGAGAAAGACATACTGGTTGTAAGATCTTCAGTACTGATGCACGTAAATATATTATATATATATATATATATATATATATATATATATATATATATATTATATATATATATATATATACGCATTTATGTATGTATATACAGCACAAATTCAGATAATTCAATAGAAGCAGAAAAGACATGGAATTAAACCTGGGAAAAGGCTAAAAGAATAGTAGCAGTACATTGAGTAATAGTGTAACATTTTAACTAACGGTAGATGTGATCACACTGGAGAATTAAAAAGACCTTTATTTGTGTGATCTTTAAAAATTCTAAACAGATCCAGGAGAGCCATGATGTTAGATCCAAAGAAAGATGGCAATGATGGATTTGACATGAAAAACAAAAGCTGTCAACAATAGTGAAGAAAAGTAGAAAGGTATTTTCCCATACGATCCTCAGCGACTTTTTTTTTTTTTTTTTTTTTTTGTCCTTAACCATTTCTTGATCTTTGCAGAAACGAAAAAGAAGGAAAATGGTGAAATTAAAAAATGTATTCTGCATGAACACTGAACCCTCAAGCAAGGCAACCTATTAGACTGTGGAACTTTGATGATGTAGAGATCGTGGATATAATGTCATTACCCTGTCATAAGGCCACCACATTCGATGTCTAAAAGGACTAGGTGCATTAAAAAGAGGAATAAATGCTCACATTCACTATCTGTAATATATCTGAGAGGAGTCGTAAATTACTGGCCTCAGCTATCAAGGTTCTTCGGTGAGGGGGAAAACTGAATGAACACATTTCAGTAAATTAATCATATACAAGAGAGAGATCTATAGATAATCTTATTTGCAAAAGGTTGTTAGTACCAACCATTGCTTCATCAGCCCACTCAGCTCCAGTGGATAAATGGCGAGTGTAATATGAAACTCTGTAGAAACGATCATTTGCTGTTTCATTGTTGAGAGATTCGTCATCTGTGTTTGAACCAGACCACCCATTGACCGCATAACGCTTAGCAGTAAATTCTCTGGAGGGAAGAAAAATTGTTCATTATTGAATTTCCAGTGAATCAATTATTCACAGTAAACCTTCGCCATAATGTTGTTCGTTGCAAATAAATAGAACAGACGTTTATTAGGGTCCATACATAAATTGTAATTATTTATTGTTTAGTTACCATAGGCATTTTAATGGGATTGAAAATTCATAAAGTAGCAGAGGTACCTAACTACTACGGATCACAATATTTATATAATGTATTCACGTTCTTTGCTTATGTCCTAAACATTATTCATAGCTGCTATAGTATATCAGAGACAAAAAAAATGCTTCTTAAAGATTTTTTTTTTCCAAATTTTATGGATCCATTAATGCTGGTTGCCTGAAATCAATGATACTACCACAAATCAAGTTCACTTTCCTACTGATTAACTCATTGCATTGCATAACAAATAAATGCTGCCCTGCATCTAAACTAACAGAAGTATTGTGAAGGAAAGAGATAAACTAGTTACCTTGATCGTGACTGAGCCCAAGCAATGACTGGTGTACGTCGGGAAAGAATTTCCAAGACCTTGCTTGCTTTCATCCATTCATCTACGCAATCAGTGAATGGGTTGAGACTTTCATGATCCGATGCAAATCCCCCAGTAATGGACCATGCCCCAAATCCTGCAAATTTGAGACCAATTGTTTCCCGTTCAAGGGTATTTAGTCATCCGTTTCGCAAGATATACAAGATTCTATTTTTCTAGAGGCAAAGACATCCAGTTTTAGAAAATGCCTCTCTACTAATCAAGTTATAAGTCAGCTCTCCATAAAACAAACAGTTAGCCTTATTTTGACCACGAAGAAACCTATTTTTAATAGCAAAATCTTGAAGGTACATCTCATGAACATCATGAAGACTAGTGAAGAAACATAGGTGTTTAACTCACATTTTTACTAGATCTAGGAAAAACCACTCAAATTACTAGCAAGGTTTGTTATCGTCCCTCAAAATTAATGTAGATTGACATATTCCTAGATAAATTACGCATAACAAAATCAGGCCTTGTGAATATTAATTGTGAATTTTAAGCTTTAAGATTGCTCTAAATTCTTTCCTACCCACCAAAGGCTAAAACTTAGGATCTAGTTCAGCTACGTATTATTAGAATTAAGGCAAATATGACAAACTTTGATATGGTTTGCCATTAACATAAATATGAAACTATGTATGATATGATTTGCCATTAACATAAATATGAAACTATGTAGAGAAACACTGGTGTAAAGAAACCCAGGTTTGAGTTCAGTAATAAATATCTTATGCTAATTCCTCAAATGTATACCATTACAAAGATATCCTACTACTCTGATCTCTGTTCCCAAATAACAGGACATTATTGAAGCTGTACTGATAATTAAGCTAATGTAGAAGCAAACTTTCGCATTAAGGTGAATTTGAGGGGGAAATTTCAGTTTTATTAGAGGCAAAATGACAGAACGGAGTTAAAGCACTGAAAAATTTATAAATAATATCAAGAATTCTAGAAAGACCGATGCTATGCTGTAAGAGCTGAAGGCAGCTATGTAATAGACTGTGTAGATTTTCGTTTGTGAATCTATAACTGAACTGTAAGTCTGAATTAAGCGCTCAAAGTTCATTAGAAAAGAAAATTGGTTGAACATTAATTAACCCTACCGTCCGTTTTCCACAGTATTTGTGAATCTTAGTGAGTGCTCGATCAAATCAGAGTAGAAACTATACAACGAAACCCTTTGGTTTCCTTAAGCTACAAATAAGGCCAAGCGAAGAAGAATTGGTCCTTACCTATGACGACAACGTCCGGCACCTGTGATGCTTCGTACGCCCAGTACTCTAGTTCCTCTTGAGGCACCTTTGCGATTTTATAAATATTAAGCCCATGAGTTGCCCAGACTAAGTCAACTCTTGAATCCAGTGCTCCCTTAACACTAACAGACTGCTGAAACTTCGGGTGATGCGTTGAAGCAAATGTTTCCCAAGTGGTTGAAGTGACCTCCTGGTGCAAGAAAAAGTGAGTTTCTGTTTCCAGTGTTGAAATTCTAAAAAAAAATAGACTTGGAAAGATTTGTTTCTTGTTGAAGAAAGTAGGAATGTTACATCCAGAACATGGGTGAAAGTTGCAGCAGAATGACTGCAACAGCAAATACATATTTAGTTAAAACAGGAGATAAAATCAAAATCAATTACATGCTGAAAAGAGAGCTTCCGTTACAAAAACCTGAGAGCCAAACTAAACATCAAACGAACTTAACTGACTTTTCTGAGATCACTAAGATCGTTTTCAAATGTTTAAAAATGCATTTGACTTGTTGTTACGACTTTCTGTGGCACTGATATGTACAGTGAATAGATAATCATTGGAACAGAGTTGGAATAAAGTCTCTATACCATTAGGGTTTCCCTCCAAGAGAGATATTGACACTGTAGGAGTACCGTACTCTCCACAGTGACCTGGGCGTTAATTGAATAAAATGAAAGAGGAAGAGGAGTGGTCTTCGTTTGAAACAGGTTGTGAATATTATTAGTCTTTCAATTCTTATCTGGTTGAACACATATCTGAAATTTCACCGAGCCTTGAGAACTCACAGCTTATTCTAAGAGTAGTATTTGATTACATTGTTCGTATATTTTTCAGCTCAGTTTACCTTTATATGTTTTCATGCCATGCATCATTCTTGAGAGAGAGAGAGAGAGAGAGAGAGAGAGAACGAGGAAGAGAGAGAGAAGAGTAGACAGGAAGGAGAGAGAGAGAGAGAGAGAGAGAGGTTAAATACTTTACTTTTGAGGAAGTATTATAGATATGCCAATTGAAATTTGGCGTCATATTGAGAAATCCTTTGAATGTGTCTCGCATTTTTGAGTCTCCAACAAAAGCAATCCACAGAGGTCCGTCTCGGCCATTTCGCCGCAAAGCAGAGCATTTCATGACATCCTTGGCGTCGTACATTCTTATGCCGCAGTCCAGATAGTCCAGCCTCCCTCCGGTAATCTGTTGAATAACATAGAAACACGTACAAAATAGGTTTATGTATTTAGAGACCACTGATTTTAAAGCGCTGCGTAAGATTGGTAGGATATATTTAAAGAACAGGAATGAAACAAATTATTAACACTGAAAGATATTATATACTTAAGAGACTGTGAATCTTTATGTGAATGATTACTGAATCATGTTTGCAAACTTAATGGTAGAGGCGAATTCACTTAGTAAATGTATAAGGCATCAAATAGCAAACTACTAAAATGTACACGTTAACCAACTATAAAGATTTTATTTTTTATTTTTGGTTTTACACTCCAGCATGCTCCGACTTTCAGGATGGACTGAAAGCTTGAAATCTTATGCAGCAACGTTATTTGGTAACCCCAAGCAACAATAACAGCAATATTTCCCAATGCGAAGCCTTCCAGCTGCAGAAGGAGAAGCGTTTTTCCACTTGGAGAATTACCTGAAGTCTCGACTTGGGTAATAAATCCAGGGTTCCATTTGGAAGTGTCCGGAGAAGAGTGGGTAAACTCTCACTGACTTCCTCGTAATAGCTTGTTCCAGGAGCCAGCCCGTTTCCAAAATTTCTTTTGTGCGTGTGTGTGAGAGTGAGTGGTGTGTTGGAAAAAAAGAAATTCCAGTTAAAGTACCATTATCAACTAAGAGAACCATGAACTTTCTCCATATTAAAATACCGTTTTGACCCGAGAGAAACTTTCTTTCATAATAGGATAATTTGGGTATTTCTGGGAATTGTTTTTTCATAAAATTTTTCATCCGGTGGTATATGATCTCATACAGGTGCTCCCAAGAAATGTGAAAAGAAAAATCGAAGACACCGAGTATTCGTCTATTTTGCAAGACTTGATCACAGTAACAGAAAGGAGAAAAGGTACAATAGTGTTACACTACATTTACTTGATCACAGTAACAGAAAGGAGAAAAGGTACAATACTGTTACATTACATTTACTTGATCACAGTAACAGAAAGGAGAAAAGGTACAATACTGTTACATTACATTTACTTGATCACAGTAACAGAAAGGAGAAAAGGTACAATACTGTTACATTACATTTACTTGATCACAGTAAACAGGAAAGGAAAGGAAAAGGTTTACAATACTGTTAAATTACATTAATTGATTCACAGTTACAGAAAGGAGAAAAGGTACATTTACTTGACACAGTAGCAGAAAGGATAACAAAGGAGAAAATACTGTTACATTACATTTAACTTGATCACAGTAACAGAAAGGAGGAAAGGGTACAATACTGTTACAATTACAATTTTACTTGATCACAGTACGAAAGGAGAAAAAGGTACAATACTGTTACATTACATTTATTGAATCACGTTAAACAGAAAGGAGAAAGGTACAATACTGTTTCCATTACATTTACTTTGATCACAGTAACAGAGGCGAAAAGTACAATACTGTTACATTACATTTACTTGATCACAGTAAACAAAAGGAGAAAAGGTACAATACTGTTTTTACAATACGTTACATTACATTTACTTGATCACAGTAACAGAAAGGAGAAAAGGTACATTACTGTTACATTACATTTACTTGATCACAGTAACAGAGGAGAAAAGGTACAATACTGTTACACTCTTTTCTGTTACTGTTACTTGATCACAGTAACAGAAAGGAGAAAAGGTACAGCACAGTTACATTACATTCGCCTTATAAAAAATCTAAAGAACCAAAAGTTAAAATTGCGTTTAACCCGATAAGACACCACAGTAATTATCCACAAATTACTCTTAATAATAGCGGGGTGTTTGCTGTAATACCTACTCTTGTTTATGCAACAATGTTGTGCCTTGTCTCCTTTCTGTTATTGTGATCATGTTGGAATAGACGAAAGCTCAGTGTCTTCGAATTTTCATTTCGCCCTTCCTGCGAGAGCTTGTTTCACGGATTTACTATTATCTTTTAGATCTTTTCATGAGATTATAGTGGGTATCATTAATCGTTTAGAAGTAATAAATACATATTTTTATTATATTTTTTTAAATATGGCATGTTAATATTTTATATATATTTATATATATTTAAAATATCTATATTTTTTTGTATATATAAATATGAATATATGTATGTATATGTTGTATATGTATACACATGTATATGTTGTATATATATACATGTATAAATGAATAGTCTTCGTTCATCTCTTTCAGATATATGCATTTTTCATTTTATGTAGTATATGGTCATTGTATTTTTCAGTGTACTTAATACGAAATCTTTTGCTGCTGAGTGAAAATGGAGAGCCATACCGTTTAGGATATTTCTGAACCCCGATGTTGAACATAGACCAACACTTGCCAGGAATACCCTGGGTAAGAAAAGGGACAAAACAAAGATTAGAAGATTAATGTATTGTAGCGGCAATCTTTTGTTTTATTCTAAATTATGCAAACGCTTTACATTTTTAGTTTTGTCCGAAAAGTAAGGTTATTTTAGAACTGGTCATACGTTTGATTTCATGAGCTGTAAATGATGAATAATTCTGTTTTGATAAATAATAAATTTAGCTAACGTTTCCTCTTTTTTTTAATCTAAAAATATGAAAACATTCTTATAGTGATATTTGTGTAGTTAGTTCCTTATCTAGTCAAGTGTCATGCAGGATCTTTCGTTCTACCATTTCTCATCGACAAACTAAACACCTTTATCGCTATTTCTTTGGTCCATGATTTCACATTGAAAGTAAACAAAGGAGGGAAACTCACCGTGAAGGGCGTTTTATCTCCGTTGGCCTTCCTTACCTTATCAGGAGCTGCAGGACGTCGATGCCTCTCAGACGAGGATATATAGAGGAGGCAAAGGAAGCCACTTGTCGTCAGTGCAAGACAAAATGTAAACAGAAATCTCATCAATTTACCCTGCATAACACCTTCTTCTTCTTCTTCTTCTTCCTTTTCCTGTTATTTGATCTTTTGTGCTGTTAAAAAGGCAGTTGTTAAGTGAGTTAGATTGAGTGATAGAGTTTATTATACCTTATATCGAGATTTGTAATATTGGTTGTGTACGTCGCCCTTATGCTTATTTATTACTTATTTCCTTAAATGGTTGGGATGAATTGGTTGAGCTGGTGCAAATGTATCGAGATGTAATGTATTAGCTTTGTATTTTATTATCAGAGGTAGTCTGGAAATGGTTTATATCGATAGAAGTGTTACTATAATTAAATAAGATTGTGATTGGGAGGCCATATACTGCCCTGTAGACGGGGCTGTTGCATCGATAATCAACCATAATGGAAAAATGAGTGATTTGTATCTGTTAAAGGTTCTTGAAGTAATTTTCTTAGATTCATTAGTTTTTACTTATGTTACCTTTAAGTTAACAACAAGATTTAGATACTTTTGTATAGAAACTGACATTTTTTGGTCGTAATACAATTTGTAAGTGTTTTAAGGATATGATGATTCCGTGTAGAAGATTATTCTTGGAAAATGACTCTTTAGGTAATATTACCACGACTTTACATCCATTACAACTAAAACGGCTTGATGCATTCACTTCTCATTTTTAAGATCATCCAATGAAACTGAATGATTTCCAATTGTGGACGAGAAGAGTAAAGTATAAAAATAAGGTTTATTTTAAAGAATAACTGCTATAAACGAAGATACGGAGAAATATTTAAAGAATAATAGAGGGACATACTGTACTGTAATGAATCTTTTCACAGGGAAAAGTAGACGAAAATCTGAGAGGTCGTTGGCGGAGCCTTGTCAGTCAGTCAGTGTTCGAAGGATGATGCTTCGTAGGAATGTTTCTCGGTTTTCATCTGCTGCGAAAAACGACAAATTTTCCACTTTGCGTAAGCTATTCAGGCGGAAAGAGTGCGATTGATCTATGAAGTAATAATTTCTATGCATTGAAATGATTTTTTATTGAAATTTAGAAGATCAATTAATGCTCTAAGAAAGTCAAGAATCACTGACAAAACGCGTGAGCGAATACACACACAGACACGAATATACGTATATATATACATATAAACTTCTTTATACATAAAGATATCTCAGTTCTAGGGGACTATAGCAGAGTGCGCGCGCGCACATCACACACATATGTATGTATGTGTATGTATATATATATATATATATATATATATATATATATATATATACTATATATATATATATATATATATATATATATATATATATATATATATACATATATATATATATATATATATTTATATATATATATATATATATATATATATATATATACATACGTACACTTAAGCATAAACTGCAAATACTATTGCACTTTGTAATTACTACAACACACATTCAAGAGCGATGACGTTACAGAAAACAACTCGTCTACAATGACTCGGTCATGTTCAGCACCACAAATTGAATGATTACTGAAAACTTTTTCCTTTTCAGAATTTTTCCGGCATAAGGTTCTCACTTGGATGGAATGTTTCTAAGAGAAGATATCAGATGCATCACTTCCAGCCACAGTCACTGTTACCTCAGACATACACAAAGAACGCATCGCAGGTTCCGTTCTTCTGTTCCCGTTACTTTTGTAACTAAACGCTTATTGCTGCACTAGTCATTATACGTTGATGGAGACGGTGATCTTTAAAATTGTAACTTGCTGAACTAGTTTTTTAGATAGCAATGTAAAGGATTTCCTTCGACTCACTCGTATACTAAATCACCAAAATTATATGAAAATAGGCGGGTTAAATCTTATTAAAAAATCCGGAAGTAGTATGAAACGTTTCTTTTCATCCAAGTTTACACATTTCCTCCCTAGTGCACTGTTCATTAATAAATACACATGATATATGCACCCACACTCTATATATATATATATATATATATATATATATATATATATATATATATATATATATATATATATATATATATATGGGGATACAATCCACAATGAAGTAAAATCCTCTTGTAGTTTAAAATATATATATCTTGTACAAGAGGATTTTACTTCATTGTGGATTGTATCCCCATTTACTTAGAGGTACGACATAGTACCTGGCTTCCTGCATATATATATATATATATATATATATATATATATATATATTATATATATATATATAATATATATACACACACACGCACACACACATATATATATATATCATTATATATATATATATATATATATATATATATATATATATGTGTGTATTTATATATATGTTATATATATATTAACTGCAGAGCTACTGCTTTTTCAGATTACGTCTTCTTCAAAGGAAGGTCCCAATGTTACTGACTCATTTTCCTTTTGAGGACTCGGGTTGCTCTGTGTAGGTTATAAATAATATGGAACCGTTTTCCTCATGACAATATAATCATAAAATTATCCAAGAAACTTACTAGAATACTTTGTGTGTGTGTGTGTGTGTCTGTGTATATAGGAGAGAGAGAGAGAGAGATCAGCTCATAACTGAGATTTGCCACCAGAAATGTCCAATATCAGAAGAATGGATTCGAGCGGAAATCCCTGAGGACTCAATGTGTCACTCGCCAGCGATGTCCGCGTCGGGAATATTGGATGCCTTTAGACACCGACTGCCCTAACTGAAGTCCCAGAAGACCCTTATGTCTATGGCAGTTGCTTAACGTGTACTTATGCCTGCAAGACTTTTTTTTCGGGAGGAGGGAAGTTGGTGTTAGGACATAATTGGGAATATATATAGAATGAGAGTCTTCTTGATATTTTTCCTGAAACATACTATAGCAAAACTTACCCTCATCAACCCTACATAACTTGTGTAACATTTTACACCTTTTTCTCAAGTCGTCTACCAAAATGGCGTCTCCGTGGCGGAGTAGTGCCATCAGTGCACCTCACTCGGTCTACTGTAGGCATTGCTTAAAGTTCTTTGCTGCGTCCCTTCGGCCCCAACCTGCAACCCTTCTACTCCATTTACTGTACCTGCATTCATAGTCACTTTCTTCCATCTTACTTTCCATCCTCTCTTTACAATTGTTTCATAACGTAACTGCGAGGCTTTCGTCCTGTTATACCTTCAAAACGTTCTTGAATGACCTTAAAAGCCCCAGGGCTTGGCCTTTGGCCTAAATTTTCTATTTCATTCCGTTCCACATCCAAAACGGCGGGTACAGACTCGTATGACAGTGTTTGTACATTTCATGAAAATACTTCTGCTCTAATGGGAA
>NC_087208.1:89153702-89168702 GCF_015104395.2 Macrobrachium nipponense
CCAGATTCTCCGTAAAAGTAATAATCTGGCTTTACTTTCACCGCATCAGAGTCTTTTAGGTTTTCCTCGGCAACTTGTTGCGCTGCTTTCTTCGTGATGAGATACTTTGCCTCAGTGGAGCTTCCTGGTTCACCTGAGAAGGGAGCTGTGAAGAGTAAGAAAAAGCCCGACCTCGTTACATATATCTTAGATGTCTTGCGGTTTTAAGGATGCGATTTTTAGCGGATTAGAAAATGCGTATGCTATGAGAAAAAGGAAGAAATGCTGATAATATTTTATCTATTTTGGGTATCTGCGTAGCCATTTGCGTTTTAATCAGTCTAGTTGTGGTATTCTTAGCAGCTGAAATACTAAAGAATTTTTAATAATGTCAGACTAATGTAACATCATTATACATGCTGCAATGGGTTAAGACGACGCAACTCTGTTCTTAGCAGCTCCATATTTATTTATCCATATTTCCGTAGACAGCTGACTCTTATTCGTAAACTTATACGGGACTTACCAAGGATTTGTTGTTCCAAGGAGGAATAAAACTGGGCAAAGAAAAAAAATTCAAGAAGTAGGACGGTCACGTGGGAAGAAGCCAAACTATCCGAAGACCAGTGAAAGCAATTCATATGGGGAAGAAAGATTACTCCAAAGAACCTTCTATACCTCTATAAAGCACACAATAAACTAGAGAAACTAGAGCCGACCTGAAGATCAGTGAATACTTAGCACATGTATATACTCAGCAAATATATCTTTCTTTGCAAAGGGAGAGGCAGAGAAATAGAACACACAGAGAGCTTTTTGTTTATTATGTACATGTTGTTATCTAAAATGAACTGAAAATACGCACTGGAATCTCATGCTCCCGAAAAGGTTTAATTTGCAGTTCAAATAGGTTTCGTCCAATTGTTCATTGTTCTGCAAGCGCCAATGTATAATATATTTAGTCTTTCTTAACATGCCCCTTCTTTATTCATGGACTATTTACGTTCTTTTCCTGAATTTTGAAGGTTTTGGATTGATTACATGCAGTTCTTTTTCAAGCAATCGATTATTTTTATGAATATACAGTGAAGCAGTTTCTATAACTTGTATATTAATTCATTAACTGTTGTCAGAATATTTACGCCCCATACGATGAAAACGCAAGACACACACCAAGTCTCGAGATCACTGATCATCTCTTTGGCCTAGAGTGACCTTCAGTCTGCACCTGAGATGTTTCAGCTGCCACAATTCGCGGAAAAGATACGACTTTAAGTTAATCAGGGCATATTTGGATGGAGGGTACGATGAACACCCTTTAGTGCCCATAAATCAGACCAAATTCAGGAACCCTTGTTAAAAAAAAGGCCAACAAGCAAGAACAAGTGCCCTGTCAGTGTAAGCAGAAGATAAACATAGTTAATGTGAAGAAAAAAGCAAATCTGAACACCAACTCATCAAAATACCTGCCAGTGGCTGGAAAGCCTGGTAAGAGCAACGTCATTTATCAATAAAAGGCTAAACATCTCTGGATGATTGTGTAAACAAGTGTGAACAAACATGCAAATGATTAGCGAAAACAAACATTAATGTGAAGGCATCATTCATCACAGAGCTATGTCCCATGCAAATATCAAACCCCTAGTGACCTAGTCGAACCGGGTAAGGGATCCCGGTACAACGGCTCAGCAAATATTTGTACTGTTTATCAACGCGCTACACCAACAAATGCAGCTATTTCTGGAATGAATATATAAATCTGTTAGAGGTATGCTGAAGAGGAAGTGTTTGCTTATTGTTTATTATTATCATGTGTTGCTGTTGTTTATTATTAATGCATTTCAACTCGTGTTTGTAATACTTTAGGTCAGTGCATTATGTATATCATAAAATACCTTCCTACATGTAGATGGATATCAATTAGATTTTTTTAGAATAATAATAATAGCATTATTATAATTGTTGTGTTCATATTTACATGGAACATTAAAAAAAGTTCGTTGATTAGTTTGGCAGACTTCCGGGGAGCAGAAAGCTGTAAAAAGTATAGTAATAAATAATTTTAAATAAATTATTTATTCCCAGACACCTATATGAACAAACCACATTTACTCTTCCATATTAACATTCATTGCGAAATCTTCCTGGATTTCACTTTCCTTCATAATTGTACTCATAATCTTTTACATTTAAATTTACCTTTACATTAACCTTAAGCTTTCTCCTTTTATAAGCACGTTTAAACCCTTTCACTAGTTTCCGCACTTTTCTTTTCCGAATCGGCGCTGTATCTGAGAAAATCTGACGTTCTACAGTAATGGCACAACACTCTCCCTTATCCCACTACTTTGCACTATATCTAACGTCCTTTCTCTGACTTCTCACGTCATCCAAGCCACACCGAACAGCCATGGAGACATAACATACATGTCTCAGCGGCACCTCTACATCAAATCAGCCACTTTCCCATCATGTATTCTAACACATACTTCACTGTCATCACAAAGAAATTTTATTAGTTTTTTTATTATTGTCTATAATATAGACAACAAAGAACTAATAAAATTAGACGATATAATACATTGTTAACAGCTTCCACTCTGCATCTCTTAATCCTATCAGAAGTTTCCTTTTGGTACATATAAGCAGTGAACATCGTTTCCCTATTACTTGTAAACTTCTCACTTAACCATAATAAACTCTTGATCTACGTAGACACCCTCTCCCTATTCTAAGCCACGATGCTCTTCTCTTAGAAACCGTTCTGTCTTACTGGTTTTTAACTCAGAATCCTACCAAGCACATCTCCAGGTATAATTCTTACATTCACCTCAGTGGGTCATAAACCACTGAGGGGCTGCGGCGACGGCCGATTTTCGAGAAATTATTGATTTTTAGTTATTGATGGATTTAAACTCTTTTTATGTCTAAATAAACATGTCCTGAAGTATTACTGCAAAAAATAAACAAGAAAAAAAATTGACGTGGGTTATTTTACATATTTGTTCACCGCATCTACTGGCCTGTGAGTAGCATTGAGCGAATAATTGTCGCAAATGGTCAATACTTTTCACTCCTTTTAGAATACACATTGTCTACGATAAAAACTGGTTCTTTCTCTCAAAAAATATCATATAATAGCAAATATATATCTATGTATCTCGATATCCCCTCGTGATATCGCCCTCTGAGCGACAATATGTCGCCAGAAATACACATCTCTAACCCCTCAGTGGAATGCCCGAGAATCGAACTCGCGGCCACCGAGGTGGTACGCCAACACCTTACCGACCACGCCTTTCAGGTGCTCCTATATGAATTTGGCAGTCGTAAAGACATTGCGCGACATATTGTCGCTCAGAAGGCGATATCACGAGGGGATATGAGTTGGAAATTGAGTGGCTGCCAGCCACTTATTTCTCCTTTCCTTGTCCTTTTCGCTGGGAATACGATGCCAGGAAATGAAAAGGTTATTATATGTGTTATCATACTCATGTAACAAAAAGGTTATATACTTTTTAATTCCTGTAATATAATAGAAAATAGCAGAAAAGCTTTTTATATATAACTTGCCTCTATATATACGGGACAAGTTGTTACAGACCATGGGGTATATTGTTTCAAAATAGAAAAAGTATCACATCGTTTAAAAACCAAAGGAAATCAATTAACACTTCATTGTACACAGGTCACATATATATGCATAATGAGCAATTTCATTGGTGCAGCGTTCACATATCTAAACTTAGCATTTGATACATTGCACCCATTACTCCCCTGAGGCTGTATTTAGCCATTTCACCAATAATCTTCAATGTTCTTTTTGCTTTTATTTCCACCAGACTTCAGAAACCTTTTGTTATTCAGATTCCTTTTACTGGTTTTGCTCTTGAGCCTTTTTCTTTGTGAATCCTCGTTGTGCTTCTGTAGTTTCATCTTCCTTTTTTGCATCTTTGTGTCTTTCTAGGGCTAGCCTTTTTAAAAGGTCGTAGCTCCTCTGGGGGTTACATATCTCCCGTAGATCTTTGTTCTGTCTTTATAGAAGGAGGTGATTTGCATATGTAAGGCCTATCTAAACCATCCTTGCTTTTGCTTGTAACAGAGTCTGGAATAATTTTCAAACGCTTGTTATGTAATGGGGTGTTAGATGGTCTTGAGAAGGTTTACAGGTAGGTATCATGTAGCCTATGCAAACTTCAGTAGGCTGTAACGGGCTTTCATCATTTGCTTTGGTTTCATTACCTATTTTTTGTGGTTTCTACAACTACAGGTGTATCCTATGGATTTTCTTTTGGACGACGAGATGCAACTATATATTATGCTGGGCAAGTTGTTACTGATTGTAACAACTAGCCCCGGCGAATTATTTTCCTTCTCATAAATTTTGCTATTAATTTGAATTATGGGAAAATGAAGTCTAATCACAGTTTTTCTCCCAAGTAAGAAATTAAGGCCATAATTACCGATTAAACAGAGGTTAATGAAAGTCTAGCCATGCGCAGTGCTAACTTACATTCATGACGCTTTCGAAATTTTACTTTAAACACCTAACATTTAGAAGATTGACGCCATCTCGATGTTTGCGGAGTCACTAGTGTAAACAAACTTCCCATTTCCTGTGCTAAATCCGCACACCACTTGTACCCATAGATTTTGGTATGCTTTCTTCTCAAGAATCTTAAACGACGATGGTGTTTATGCTTGCGACCAGGGAAACCTGGCGATTTTTCGGGAAGAAGAAGAAGAGTGCGCTAGATATCATTTAAATAATTAGTTAAACACCAGAATAAGGTTCTGAATTGCATAAATCTATTACGTATTCATGATAATTCACTTTGAAAGTATTCGTTGTTGTAAAAGTAACCAGATTCCTGACACAAATTTTAACGGTTTTCCTTGTGAAGATTAACTACCATGTGTTGTTCGCGCTTTCCTATTTTTTTTATCAGTGTTGCCAATTGGTATGTGTTTACCCTCCAAACTTGGGATAAGACTTACACAAAACCGTGGAAATAAGTGAATTTAGCGTATCTATTTGTAATATTTATCCATAAATATTAGAGCAACTCAGTCATTATTACATTAGTATGACAGCTAGAATTCATGGAAACAATTTGTAAAGGCATCTGGATATGTGTCAAGTTCCAGTAAAATGGCAACGATGATTTGCCATTCCTAGCACGCAAACATTAAAGGTTACTTTTACTTCAGCCATACAATTATTAAAAATTTTAAAGAAAGTCAGAATAGTGATATTGACTTGAATCAATGAAAATTGCAATAAAAAAATACAACATGTTTGTCATACACAATTCATTAATCTGTCGTCTGTTCGCCGGTGCTTTTGGCAGCCAGGAGTACAGGGTGTCCATAAAGTCCCAGTGCCATTACAAGTATTTGTTGCTCAGAAACCATATAACATCGAGTAATGCAAATTTTTGTAGAATGTTTTACATTTCCTCATGTTTACATTCAGAGCACTTCATTCTACAAAAAACTGCATTACTTTATGTTATATGGTTTCTGAGCAATAAATGTTTATAATGTTATGGACACCCTATCCAATAAGACTGAAAAATTAGTTCCGCCACGGCTTCGCTTTAAACAAACTCTCACGTATTTCAAGTGGAATTTGGAGTGAATTAAGAACGAAATGGGTATAATTACAACCAAATACACACTGTGGAGTTTCAGTTGTGATGGCAGTAAGGATAAAACCACCGATTACAGGGTAAAAATGCATTTCAGTTCAAAACGTGACTCTTGAATGAGACGTCTCATACTTTCATTAGTATAGGCAGCAAAATGCTGTTTTATTGTGCTGATTACAACTACAATCTAGAGTAATATCAATAAACGTTACATACAGACGCAAACATTGTTCAAATGAGCGCTGGGAAAGCTGGAAAGGAAGTGCCAGCAAATGTAGAAAAGAATTGGACAAACTCCCACCAGACGCCATATTGGATTTAAAAACTGCCTTGAACACATATTTTACGAAGACTTCAAATGCTTATTTTACTTCGTATGGCGGTGTAATATATCTCGTTTTGTTGACGAAACTTCAATCTTTTGAATGGAATGCTTAAATATTTAATTGTATAGTTGTTTCACCAATTATTGCCCTACAACTCTACCCTACAGTTAGAAGGACCGATGGGAAAATGGGGTTTTGGGTGGGGTAAATTACTTGGGAGAAGGTTTTACCATGTTAATGTGTTAGTATTTCCTGCTATTTATGAAATTTCGAACGTGAAATACAAGCGGAAATAAGCGACATGTTACAGGGGAGCTTTTGTTTCAGACACCGACTCCTAAGTGAGGGAAAAGGTGGGGGTGGGGGAGGCGTGGGATGGAGCGTGTCGGGGGGGGGGGGGGGGGGCGGGGGGGGGGGGATGGGGGGGATTTTGGGGGGTGACATGTATTTAGCCAATCATGTTGCAATATTAACCCCACATTGCGGTAGGACCGAGTGAAGAATTTGGGGGATTCATACACTAAGGTACATAAACGTGTTATATTATTTCAGTCTTTTATTTCTATTTCGTTCTAATTATGGCTTAATATAGGCATCTGAAGTGTTCTCATTGTATTTTGCCCCATATATCTTGCAATATTACCTTACAATTGAGGACAGGCCCCTGAAAAATGCCATAGAGATGGGACTAGGAGACGCTTTTAGGACGTTTCGTTACCCATCTGTCAGTGACGTGAAGTTGAGGGTTTTTAGGTGTATTTCATACATGAGTTATACATGATTTGAACACAAGCCACTTCCTTCTCTTTCCATTATTTCTGTCTAAATTTGTTACATCATTTTACAACACATTGCTCACCCATAATTCTTTTTTTATAATTTACCTTATTATTAGTTTCATAGAACATTTACATTCATATATTTCATTTTATGCATTTACAGACATTTCATTTTCGGTAAATTACCATCTGTATTTCTTCATAGCCTTTATTTACTTTTCTTATGCTAAACTTTATATTAACTTTCCTTTAAAGGGGTTTCTGGCCAGGTAACACTTCGTCCTATGTTAGGTGGGTTATGATAGTATGATAACCTTATTTTACGTTTCCTTTGATTGGGGGTCCAGGCAGGTTGCCAGGTAACACGATTCACTAGGTTAGGTTAGGTTAGTGTGGTAAAGTTTATTTTAGGTTTCCTTTAAGGGGTCTAGGGGGGGCGGTGGGTGAAGTCCCCCCAGCCAGATAACACGTACTAGGTTAGGTTAGGTTAGTATGCTAACGTTTAAGTTACTGTTCCTTTAAGGGGGGTGGCCCCCCCCCTCCCCCACAGCTAGGTGACATGTTCTAATATACTCTCTTTTTTTCCATCTGTCCATCTCCCTGCGGTGTTTTCGCATGGTAACACTGCTTCCGGGGCTTTAAATAGTTACGCTATGTGTAAGTTTTAGGTAAATAAAAGGATATCTGGGTGTACATTTGCAACTGAAGAGTGTTTTAATAATTTACTGTATGCGAATTACACCGTTAATATTCGAAATAGGATATTATTTGAAGCCTGGGACACAGTATTACCATACGCAAACACCATAGGCGGATGGACAGATGTACTAGGTTAGGTTAGTGCAACAGGGATTTTTAGGTGAGAGGTGGCATTAACTTATACTTCTCATGATATCCGTGTGGTTTAGAATGCTAACTGTACGTCCTGAATTCTTGGTTCCATGGTTTGCGCCCATGAGCTGACGAATTTCTTATCAACTAAAAAATTCCCCTTCGATTAACATATATGAAAATATATCAATTCCGATGTAGAGCGAATTAGACATTAAAGGACATTTGTAGCTTAATGCTTATATATGAATCACAGTAATGTGATATGACTCATAAAATGGCTCCGTGTGGACAAAAGCACTACAAAGTTATTAAGGTCAAGGTTGGTTGATGCCGACTCCAAAACAATGATACCAGAGTGTAACAGGGAGTTTTAGGCAAGAGGTGGCATTAACTTATACCTCTCATGATAGCTGGTTGTTTTAAAACACTTCACTGTACGTCCTGAATTCTTGGTTCCATGGTTCTCGCCAATGGCCCGACGAATTTATTATCGACTAAAATATTCCCCTTCAATTATCATATAATTGAGGTAGAGCAAATCAGATATTTAAGGGGATATATATATATATATACATATATATATATATATACTATATATATATATATATATATATATATATATATATATATATATATAATTATTACTAACAGGACCGCATTGAAACTGGATGGTATCTAGTGGAGGTATTTATTCAAAAAAGTTACAAGCTTTCCTGGTTTAATAGTCCTCATTGTCAAGCGTCCATGGAATGACTGGAGATGTAGTCCAGCTGTATTTACATGTGTGTGGGGAAGAGGATTGAACTCCTTACTCCTGTTATTACCCTTCATCTCCTGGATGACCCCACCTTCGTGACCTTGACCTTTCTCTGACCGCCGATCCTTCCAGATGTTGTGTGGGGTTTCTTGTGTTTTGTTTCTTTTCTATTGTAAAGTGTATGATTTTTCTTGATTGGCTGTCTTCAAATCCGTTTCCTGTGTTGCTTGCCCTTACATTGTTTGTGCGTGTTATGAAGGCATTCCTTGCAATCAGTCTGGCTGTTTTGTTTGTGTTCCTGTACAAAAAAAAATCATATTTTCCCAATCTGTTTTATGGTCTATTTCCCAACAGTGCTTGGCGACTGCCGACGTCTGATTGTAGTGCCTTATGTTTTGCATGTATTGTTTGCTTCATTCCTTGCATGATTTGCCGCTTTCGCCAAAGTAACACTCTTCACAGTCTATACACGCCCCTCTTTCCTCTCCCCCCTGTACCAACTTTTTATTTCTAACTATATTTTATTCCTAATGGTGTGTTTGTAACTGCCGATCAATTTGAAATTATCTAGCTTTCTGTTGATGGATGAATGATGTGTTTTCCGAGACTGTAATTGTTTTCTTCCCTTTCGAATGGTCCTGTTCCATCTTTTCCCTCTCCCCGAAATGGTTTTTTCTTGCCTTAATGTGTGCCTGTTCCCACCAATACTTAGGGTATCCTAATCTCCTAAAACTCTCTCTCAGGTATTTCAGCTCTTCATCCAAGAATTCAGGACTGCAAATCATAGTTAAGCCTTGATGGGCAACCCGTACTTCTGTAGTTAACAATAAAGACTTAAACAGTATTTTCTAGGATAATTATTTCATAATACTTTTCACAATGCTACTTGGTACAACAATATGTCCCATTGCCCTCTATAAATGGATTGCATAGAAGGTTAATGATCATCATGTTCTCATCCCTGACCGTGTAAGCGTCACTGTGGATATCATCGTGGCAAGAGTGATCGGTGTAAGTGGGATGCCAGGTCATCCCGGAGTCATGAAGGACTTGGCATTCTTGAATGTTGAGGAGGTTCATTGGCAACGTCGAGTCCCAGATGGTAACACCTGTGTCCTGGAGAGCCATGTGCTGTAGAGAATGAAGAGAATGTAAATCACTGTTATCTTTTCATATTGAAAATGTCTGCGGAGATATTTAGAAGATTACATGTTAATTTGTACATTTGAAAAGTTTATTTTATATGGTTTAGTCAAAGTAAAACAAACGATGTCTTCATTGAAGATGGTGGAGATAGAGTATCATGATTTTAAATGTACTTCGTGATTCTTATAACAGTTTTATGATGAAACCAGAGATTGCAAATTAGTTCTGGAAGGAACTATTAAAATTAAATTGATGCTAATATTAGAAACATTAGGGAAGTGCACGAAAGATATTTAACGAGCAATTGGTCTTCGAAAAAAATATTCATCCCATGATTGGATCTTGTGTGGCAAACCGTATCCCTAGCATGAAAGGAAATGGCTCACTTGACTCAGTACTCTGCATTTATATGTAGCAGAAATTCTGAATTAATCTTGATATGATGTCAGACTCACCAGTGTTGGAAAGTTGGAAAGGACAGGCAGATTAGACATGCCTATTTTCAATGACGCCAAGGTGTCAGTCAAGGAACTGAAGTTTGAAAGGTTTTAATGAGTGATAACTCTTGAAATTTCTATGGGGTGAATGAACTCTACTGGATAGAAGAAAATTGGTGACAATAACCTGTAGTTCTAAATTATGAACCTATACCAGAATAGAGTTCAAGAAATAGATAATTTCAACAGTTACAGAATTTTTGCCAGGCTTATCTTAACCAAGGGTACAATCATTTAGAGAATGCATATACTCAGAGAGTCAACATGATTTTTTACCATGACTTCTACTGTAGACATGATTTTTCGCTTTAAAACAAATAAAAGAAAAATGCCGTGGGAAAATTGTTTTCCTACACATTGTATTTGACCTTACGTTGTTGTAAGTTTTTATCTGAGGAATGGATTTTTTATGGCAGCAGCCATTTTTATCATATAACTTAGATAATTATCACATTATGCATTAAGAAACCAGAGGCCATGTGCACTCTAGAATGGGAGGTTGAGTGTTTAATAGCAAAAGGTTTTACGCCAAGACAAAGATCACTGATTTATGCGAGCCTCTCGTAACTTTATCAGGACAATTACTGATGCAATATCCTTACGATAACTGTGTGATGAATCATCAAGAGACATATAGATCTGTTGTTCCCAAAAAAACTGATCATCTGTAGTAAGGGGCGGACCAGGAAAGGGATTTTTACGCGTGTAAGCTAATTAAAAGCGTTGATAGTTTAACTCATGTGGTTCTACCCTATCTCAAACCTCAATTCTGATGAGGACATATCTCTCCATAATGATAATGTGATAAGAGTTTCGCTCCTTGCTGAAAATTGAATGGTCCAACAGAATGCTCATAGCAAATATCATATTGCCTATCAAGTGTCAAAGTTGACTCATTTCATTATGTGGTAACTTTTTCTCGTGACTAAAGTTTGTGAAATGCTCACCATGACTTCGTCGATCCATTCGGCCGTGGAAGAGAAGAGTCTGGAGTAATGGAGAATATGATCTAGTTGTTGAACGAGAACAGTTCCTCTTTGCTGCTTCGAGAAGTCTTCTTTATTTACCTTGACAGCATTAATACGAGACAAAGCCGTAAATTCTCTGAAAGGAGGGAGAAACCAGAAACTTGAGAAGAACAATTTCACCTCTTTTCATAAGCATTCCTTGCGCCATGATTTCTTTGTGATGCGGTTGTAATAGCTAAACAATTCAAGTATACCTAATTTGCTACATTTATCCCATTTTATATTTCCCTTTGCTAAACATTTTAGCCGGATATTCCAGTATAGAAAAATATATAAGATTTGTGAAAATGGGTTTTTCATTAGTCATCTCTGAATGCAAATACTTTTTATGCTTATCCGGCAGTAAATCCCTTTGACCAAATAATTCGAATACTCAGCTATAGTTAACGTTCCTTATTCCATCTTAGCAGAAATGAGGGAAAGCTAAACTACCAAATAAAAAATCTGAAGAGGTTAACGACTACTACCCACCTAGTTCTTGACTGTGCCCATGCAAGGACGTTGGTGCGCGCTGCTAGAACGCTGAGGACCTTCGCCATGCTCTGCCATACGTCTGCGCATTCAGAGAACTGGTTCAGACTTTCTCTGTCTGTTACTGATCCTGAGACAACGGTCCATGAGCCAAAACCTTTCCGGGTTAGAAAAAGCCCATTTCACATGTGGTCACAAGGTATCCTCTTATTAGGAGAATCAATGTTGAAAATTAGGATTATAGCGGCACTTCTGACTACTGTATTGCATGAACTAATGATTTGATTTCTGTCCAGTGAACTAAAGGAAATAGATTATATCCAAGACAGTAAAAATGAACAAATTCTATTCCTTCCTAACAGAAGGAATGTTCAATAGGAAAACAAACACGTCTCACGCACACACACACACACACCCACATATAGCTCTTAATCTTAGTTATTGTTTGTAAAACCGAATCTTCTTTGTAATCTTCTACCCAATTGCAGTTGTTTGGAAATGCAGTAAAGGCAAAACATGTTTGTATATATATATATATATATATATATATATTATATATATATATATATATATCTATATATATATGTATATATTATATTTATATGTACATCTCTATATACTAGCTGACCAACTCGGCACTGCCCAGGAAAACTCTGAACAACTTAGAAAAATTTTCCTGCACGTTCTAGTACTGACTGCCCCTTTTATCCAGAGGTTACTGTGCTAACTGTCCTTTTTATCCAAATGTTACTTTGCAGACTGTTCCATTTATCCAGCTATCACAGTGGTGACTGTCCCACTTATCTAGGTATTACTGTGGTGTCTGTCCATTTATCCAGATGGACTGTGGTGACTGTCCCTTTTATCCAGTTATTATTGTGGTGACTGTCCCATTTATCCAGATGGTTACTGTGGTGATTGTCCATTTTATCCAATATTACTGTACTGACTACCCCTTTTGTCCAGGTGGTATTACTGTAGTAAGTGTGTCATTTATCCAGATATTACTGTACTGTATATCCCTTTTATCCGAGTATTACTCTGCCAACTGTCCCTTTCATCCAGGTATTACTGTGGTGACTGTCCCAAACCTAAATACACTCCCTATGTAACTCGAACACCCCACAAACCTAAGCACATCCCCACTAACCAAAACATACCCCTAAACCTAAACCCAACACCTGCTAAACCTAAACACACACCCTGATTAACACATCCCCGCTAACCTAAACACACCTCGACTAAACCTAAACAAAACCCCCTAATAACCCTAAACGCAAGCCTTGATACGGAATTATTTATCACAGGAGAGAAAAGCATTTTCAATTATATTTTTTATGGTATCAAATACATGAAATGATGTATGAAAAACCAGTGAGTTTATTTACCACGTAAGATATTAAGGGAAGGGTAAAGGGGGATTGGGGAAGGGGTATGGATTTGAAACCTACCTTTTTATCTAAGTTAAGTCAAATGATGGCCATATGCCAAATTTTTGTCTAGATCAGTCAAGCGGTTCAGATTTCCATAGTGCACAAACATATGACAAACATTTGGAAATACATACAGTTTTATATATAAGACATATTAACACATACACACACACACACACACACACACATATATATATATATATATATATATATATATATATATATATAATTATATATATATATATATGTGTGTGTGTGTGTGTGTGTGTGTGTGTATGTGTGTGTGTGTATGCGTAGATAGGTCGATAGATTGACAGACAAATAAAACAATAGATGAATATTATTTCTAAATATTATCTAGTAAATTTATTTTACCTACGATTACTAAATTCGGTACTCTCGAAGCATTATGTGCCCAGAACTTCAGTTCACTTCCGGTCACTTCTGACTTATTGTAGATATCAAGTCCTTTTCCAGCCCAAATAAAATCTAATTTGGCATCGTGGTCTCCGGCAACACTTACAGAATAATGAATTTTTTTGTGAGCCGTCGAGTAAGCCTTCCACGTGGTTGATGTCTTTTCCTGTCAAATGAAAACACGAGTAATTTCAAGTATACTGAATGATTGGTTTTGAAATAACAACTGATCCATCATTTACTTATTTATCCCCGCGTTCCTTCTTGTCTTTTCTTTTTCTGGTGTCAACTACCTACAGTTGTTAATGATAACGGGATAATTAGAGTCTGTGACGGCAAACAGCCAGCTGTTCTCATCTTAGGTGCGTCCAGAATGCAAGGATCAGGAGAGAGAATGAAGAGTACATTCTAGTCACAAGGTTCAATGAACGCTCTTATCAACCAATAAGGAATCTTGTTTTAGAGTAATATATTACTTTTCAGCTCGTATAATATTATACACAATTCAGGTATAATTTCCGGAAAAGGTATTTTTAATCGTATTGTTGTTGGAGTATTTCGATATTAACCCTGTTTCTGCTTGGTTAAGTAGACCACCCAGTACAGAATAAAAAAAATTCATTTATCGTGAAATAACTATAATACGTCTATAAAATAAACTGCATTATATCCATCACCTAAAGCAAAAACACATACTCTGCAATCTTTTCATTTTTTCCTTTCATGCTCATGAAAAATGTCAGATGCTGACTCCTGCTGAACCGATAATGCATGAATGACGTACAATGGTCAAAAGTCCTTGTATAGCATTGCAGACATATAGAAAGAGATCAGAAGGATTTGGTTTGTGAAATATAGATGTTAAAAATTTCCTTTTGCTGCCACTACTAAAGAAAAAAAAATCATAAATCTAATAATCTTTTCTATAAACATGCTGAGAAAAGTTGAAGATTTTTTTGGGGTAGAATTTGAATTGACATAGTTGAAAAATAGATGGATAAGTAACATTTTGAATGTATATAACAATGGTTTTTGTGATACATTTCTTTAAAGTTTTAGGCTAGCATGGTAAAACGAATGTATGTATAGGATATAAGAAACCATAGACCAACATCTCATTAATGCTGACATAACTGATATTTTATCATGTAAATGCAGAGAGGCATATATTGGCAAGAACCTATGTAGGGTTACTTACCTTTATGGTGTTATTGTAGATATGCCAGTTGAAATTTCGCGTCATTTCCAGGAAATTTACGAATTTGTCTCGAATTTTGGAATCGCCATAAAACGCAATCCACAAAGGACCATCTTGGCCCTTCTGGCGCAATGCCGAACATTTCTTGACTTCAGCTTCATCATACAGTCTTATGCTGCAGTCCAGATAGCTTAGTCTTCCACCGGTTATCTGTTGAAAAACATACGAAATTAGATTCATAGAGAAAGACAGTGGCGTGGTCGGTATGGTGTAGGCGTGCCACCTCGGTGCCGCGAGTTCGATTCGCGGACATTCCACTGAGAGATGTGTATTTCTGGTGATAGAAGTTCACTCTCGACGTGGTTCGGAAGTCACTTAAAGCTGCTGGTCCCGTTGCTGAATAACCACTGGTTCCATGCAACGTAAAAACATCATACAAACAAAAAACAAAAACAAATAAATCATAGAGAAAGAAGTATGCAAT
>NC_087208.1:89173702-89177127 GCF_015104395.2 Macrobrachium nipponense
CTCTTTTTTTTTTAAGTAGGTGACTATCATATTTCTATTAAATTTTTTTTATTTATCTTACAAAGGAATATCTTGGTAAAACCAAATAATCTTCAAAATCTTTTTACTGTTGTTTTTCTTCATTTCTTCAGATGAAATGTTCAGCGACTTATTAATTCATGTGCTGAGGAGCATAAAGTTACCAGGGGCTGATTAGTTTACAAGTTACATTCTGCAGTAGTACGGTGTGTAAGGTTACAGAAAGGGAGAGTGAAGTGAGTGTTCCTTTGTATGAGGCGGAGGAGTTTGATTTGACGGTAGAAATTAATGGTCATAACATCGCAGCGGTACCTATTATTTAAGAAGTAAGAACAATGACAGATGGATTGATAAGGAAAGAGTGTTATGAGAATGGACGTGGAACCAAGTGGGAGAATCAGGTTTTTTTATTTTTTTTTACCATTCTAAGCTGTTGTGTGAGAAGTCTGAGAGTTGAAAAGAAAAGATGTAATTGATGTATACATACTTATTATAAGCTTGTGGCAAGACTGAAAGACATGTATGAGTGTTAAGGACACACAGTGTAGAAGGAAACTGGTTGAGAGCGATTGAAAGTTTCTACGTTATGTGTCCACGACTATGTTGGTATTTTCATGAAAGAAGTCAGAGAAATAATCATTGGGAGATAAGAGAAGCTATGAATAGTGTGGAATTCATATTTGCAGATTTTCTATGAGTTCTCCATCGATGAGAAGAATAGCCCTCCTGTCTAAAACGGTATGGTCATTATACTTAGAATGATGTACTATACTGGCATTTCTTCGTGAAAACACCTGGTGACATACCGCGAAAGATACAGTGAAATGGCGAGGAAGTAACTGAAATTCCCTTTCCAGTTTTACTTTTGGTGAAACAGCAGAAAAGAGGCGACTATTCGGAGGTATCTTGAATAGGAGACTGAATATACCCACTGCTATAACCACTAAGCAGTAGGCTAGTAGATTCTTCATTCTATTGGCCAGCATGTCGTGCCTTTTAGACAATAAACTGGGATTGTCTTCTGGAGTGACTTCAAGATTTAAATTCTTCTACCTTCAAGTGTTTTCTGCAGAAAGTGATGTATCCTGCAGAAATGAGATGCTTCTTTTATCTAATAATAATAATAATAATAATAATAATAATAATAATAATAATAATAATAATAATAATAATAATAAGTAATGATAATAATAATAATAATAATATTGAGCAGATGTTTTTGCCAAGCGAAGTGAACACAGATAATGAGCTATACGATCTCAGACTAGAAGTTACAAATGGACAGGTATTGTTTGAAGGGATGTTGAATGGTTCTTGCTGTAGGGTAACTCTTAACTAAGTAATAGAAACTGCGTCTGTCACCATAGCAGATAATGCACCTGTGCGGCCAGGTGAATAATTGCTAGATACCACTTGCTGAATGCAGCCTTATGCATATTGTCCGAAACATAATAGGAACTGATGCAATATTTTGTATCCCAGTGTTACAAATAAGCAACAACGAGATTGTTCAATGCAAAGAGATCCGATCCCAAAACCATTAGCTTCTTAAATACCCATAGAATAATGCATGGGGTAACATGAAGCCAAACACTACAAGGGCAAAAGGGCATATTGCATGTACAATATATATATATATATATATATATATATATATATATATATATATATATATATACATATGTGATTATATGTATGTATACACACACACACACACACACACACACATATATATATATATATATATATATATATATATATATATTGTTACGAAGTGCCAAGTATCTGGTTACTACACTTACCATTCGTTTAATGTTACCTCACAAAAGCCAGACACCTGAACCCTCATGACACGTTTAAACGACTGAATACTCTAAAGGCAACAGTGATCCCTTAACACTTACCGTTATTGCAGAAAATCAGACTAAGTTCATCAAAACAGGTGTGAGGTAATCTTGTAAGTAATTAAATTAATCAAAGGGCATCACTCCATCAACAACTTTAAAAGTCTAAGTATTTCCCTGATTTCAGAAGTCTAAGTACTTCCCTGGTTCTAAGTCACTTCAAGTAAAATTGAAGGAAAGCAAATCAATTACCACTCTATGTCTCTACCTATCATCAATATAATCATAATCAAATATAGTTATACTGGTGTAAGATAAAGAAAACACTTATAAAAATTTTAAATACAAAAATTTATTATTAAATTCAAAATTTATAAGTGAAATTCACAATATCAGGGAAAATTACTGTTACTTGAAAACAAAGTAAAATTTAATTAATTCTTGAATCAAATTAAGTAAAATTAAATCAAAATTAATTTATCACAAAATTCAAGAAAATTAATTCAATCAAAATTGAAAAGTGTTAGGCAATAATTGAAATCAGAAATTAATTCACAAGTGCTAAACAATAATAAATCTTGAAAAGAATTCTAAGTAAATGCAAATTAATTCACAAGTGTTAAATTTAATTAAATGTGCAATGATAAAGCAATGAAAATAACTAAGTCAATTAAATTGTGAATGCAAATGAAAATATAAAATAAAAAGACACACTTCAATAAGAAAATGAAATAGTGCACAAACAATGGAACAAACACAAACACAAAAAAATCAACAATGTGTAAAAGTGTAAATATTTTCACTCAAAACATCAGTTTTTACCAAACCTTCGTAAAGACCTGTTATTAGTTATTAGTTAAACACAGTTCCTAACCGTTATTAGTTATTAGTTAACCAAACACTTTTCCCATTAACTTTTAGTTATTTGTTAAACACAATTCCTATCCGTTATTAGTTATTACCTAACCGTTATTAGTTGCAACTAATAAAAATATAACACTTTACCTTTTTGGTATACCAACTTCTTAATTTGCTGCAGTCTTGATTCACACTCACAAAAACCAGGCGCCGTTACGAAATGTTTGTTCAGATTCCACAAAAGAAATAAAATAATACTAAATAAATTCTAAGAAATATCAAACATGAAATTCTAAAACGTTACGAGTGACCAATTTACGTTACGTTAATATAATCTCGATGTCGAGGGAGAGAGAGAGAGAGAGAGAGAGAGCGAGATCTAACTGCCTCGAGGTCCTAAGATAGAATAAAATCTACTTTCTTTACGGAAACTCAACAGGGCAGATGACACAAACGTTCTTGGCACGAAAGCTTCCAGAAAGATCGAAATCTGATGCAATCTCACATACAAAATGTGCAATTCCCACATGGGACTTCACAAAGATATACGAGTACGAGACAAGTCTGTTAAAAAAAAAAAGACGTACTCTACTCGATCGAGACGGAGGCTGGGCGACAATTAAAATTGACATGTTTTGATGACAACGCAAGACTAGTTCGCTCGCTATCAAACGTGTTGATAGATTAGGGAAGCAAACGGAGATC
>NC_087208.1:89177627-89182627 GCF_015104395.2 Macrobrachium nipponense
GCAAACGGAGATCTCTCTCTTTTTACAATTATATATATATTCTTTTATAAACACAATAATGCGAAAATCTGCAACACATTTTAAAACATCCTATTCTAAGCTATCTAGGAATATGAAAAAATGTTACACAATCTACAAGACATTTCAAAGAGGGGAAACATGCATTTTGAAATTAGCAATATATAATAATATATATATATATATATATAATATATAT
This sequence comes from Macrobrachium nipponense, assembly GCF_015104395.2. NCBI lineage: Eukaryota > Metazoa > Arthropoda > Malacostraca > Decapoda > Palaemonidae > Macrobrachium > Macrobrachium nipponense. The sequence continues at coordinate 89,177,845 of NC_087208.1, forward strand.
ATATATATATATATATATATATATATATAACATATATATATATATATATATATATATATATATATATATATATATATATATATATTATATATATAATATATATACTATAAATAGTATAAGCCACAAAGGAAAAATAAAAAACGGAGTTTCTACAAGATCTTTCGACTCAACGTCTTTTACTCAGCAGATAAACTGACTTACATGGAATTCTTTGAAAAGTGCTGCTTACCTAATATCATTTATATTCCTGTAAAGTGGTATAGATATGTTGATGATATTTTAGCTGTTTGATGGTATTGATGTAAATGATTTACTTTCTAAATTAAATAATAGGTACCATCGATTGGAAAAAGACAATTGCCTCCCTTTCTTAGATGTTTTGATACATAGAGAACCATTTCAATGTAAATTCAGTATTTATAGGAAACCAACCAACAACTTAACTTATGTTCATCCCTATTCAGGCCACCATCTTAAAATCAAAATATCATTTTTTTCTTCTGATTTTACGAGCATTGCGCATTGTCAGTCCCCAATATTTAGATCAAGAAATTGAATACATAAGAAAAATAGGGAAAGATTTATGTTATCCTTCGCATATATTAGATATTTGTTACAATAAAGCCCATAAAAAGTTTTATAGTGTAAGTAACACGGAGAAAGAAAATTCTAAGAACATTCTCAGTTTGTCTTATTCTAAGGAGTCCCACGTGGCCGAGTGGACTTCGCTCTCGGCGCTGCTAATTCGGTGGTCCGAGTTCGATTTCTCGGCGGTCAACGCGGAACCAGAGAAAAAAAAATTTATTTCTGGTAATAGAAATGCCTTTCTCGATATAATGTGGTTCGGATTTCCACAATAAGCTGTAGGTCCCGTTGCTAGGTAATCAGTTGATTCCTAGTCACGTAAAATATATCTAATCCTTCGGGCCCAGCCCTAGGAGAGCTGTTAATCAGCCTCAGTGGTCTGGGTAAAACTAAGATATACCTTACTTTTTTTACTTATTCTAAGGGGTTTGAAATCATTAAATCATTGTTAAAAGCCTTTAAGGTCAACCTTGTTTTTTCCTATAATAACACACTAAAAGGAATGTTAATAGAAAATGGCCCCAGGGAAAGCAACAACATAATATATAAAATTCCATGTATGGACTGCCCCTCTTTTTATCTCGGACAGTCGAGCAAGGGCTTAGAAGTAAGATTAAACCAGCATAAATATTCTGTAAAAACTAGGCTAACATCTAATGTAATATTCATTCATTTAAGTGAAAACAACCACAGAATAAATTGGATTGGTAGTTCAGTAATTGCAAGGTCAAAAGATGTCTTATCACGAAATCTTTTAGAATCTGCCATAATACAACTTCCCATTGTAGTTTTAATATTAGTCGTGGCCTGTTTCATTTGGACCCTTGTATTTGTAACATGTTTAAGAATGACCTCAAAGATATAATTACAGACTTAAATACAAATTAGTTGCCTTAGAGATATCTTTGTTGTATATGTATATTTAATATGTATTGTGAATAAGCTTTTGTTTACCAAAGTTCTGAATAGCTGTCGCCCTATATAACCCTTTAATTATCTTGTCCCTGTGTCTGAGCAGATTGACTTGATCTTTTTTTTTTCTTTTAAATTGTACCCATGTTTATGCTTGTTTGGGAAGGTTACTCATTCTCCAGGTGTGCCGGATTCTAGGTACTAATCTCCTTATAATCCCTATCTGTCAGTTATACGACCTTTCCTGTACTGTCATTTCCTCATGTAAGTCAGTATATCTGCTGAGTAAAGGACGTTGAGTCGAAAGATCTTGCAGAAACTCAGTTGTTTATTTTTCCTTCGTGGCTTATACCTTTATTTATCGATTTATCATGTTCCAAACTTTCGTGATTCAGTTATACATACATACATACATACATATAAATATATATATATATATATATATAATTTATATATATATATATATGTATATAGTATATAATATTATATATATATATATATATATATATTTATAATATATGATATATATATATATATATATATATATATATATATATAGTATATATATAAATATATATATATATATATTTATATATATATATATATATATATATATATATATATATATATATATATACATATATTATATATATATATTATATATTTATTTTTTTATATATATATATATATTTTATATATTTATATAATATATATTTAAATATATGATATATATATATATATATTATATATATATATACATTATATAAAACACAATATATATTGCAAGGTCAAAAAATGTCTTATCATGAAATCTTTCAGAGCAGTCCAAACCAAAGTGGTGCATCATATTCACGTACTCTGAGTGGAAGCCACCTATACTAAAAAAGAAACCCCCTCTGCTGAGGGGCGTCTGAAGCATCATAGAAACAAACCATCAGACCACTTTCATCATTTCACTGAACGGCATCCAATGGGACTCACAATGATAAGGAAGCTGATTGCAAATACGAAATTAATGTAAAACTTCGAAGTTCTGTTCACTGGCTGTGAGCAGGAAGCAATATGCAATAAAGAAATATCTTGCGGTTTATTACCAAAAACTCTAGTTATTTCTCACCTACGTACGTTGGGAGTTGTTTAGAAACCTGTTTCGACGGAAGATGGGAGACTGTAGTTATAATATGAAGTTACGAGAACCACTGATCATGCAGGAGTTGAACTAGACCTGATAAAGTTTTAGAAGTGTTCCCGTGTTATCCGAAGATGACTAGTGATCTAAAGACTTGTCCACAATGAGACAATTTAGCTGCAACACGTAGCAAGGGCGGAGCAAGTATTTAACAATAAGGAAAAAATGAGGAAGCTAACATATTTCTCTCTCTCTCTCTCTCTCTCTCTCTCTCTCTCTCTCTCACCACCAGTGTATGAAAACAACTTGATAAATGTACAGACAGGTAATTATATGCATAAAAAGGTTCAGTTAACACTTACCATATTTATTGCAAACATCTTCCACGTAACGTTCTTAGTTTCCTCGTGGCATTACTCAAACGGTTCCAGTAGGAAAATAGTTGTGAAATTATTATGCAAGTTTTTAAGTTTTGAAGAGACAAACATGAAGATAGTGAGCATCGTATATATATATGTATATACATATACACACACACACACACACATATATATATATACACAGGTATATATATAAACTTAATTATATATATAGTATATATATACATACATATATATATATATATATTATATATAATATATATATATATATATAGCAATATAGTATATATATATAAATATATTATTATCTTATATATATATATATATATATATATTGTGACGAAGTGCCAAGTATCTGGTTACTACACTTACCATTCATTAATTATTACCTCACCACAGCCAGACACCTGAACCTCATCACAGGTACTAAACGACTGAATACTCTAAAGGCAACAGTGATCACTTAACAACTTACCAGTATTGCAGAAAATCAGACTAAGTTCATCAAAACAGGTGTGAGGTAATCTTGTAAGTAATTAAATTAATTAAAAGGCATCACTCCATCAACAACTTTAAAAGTCTAAGTATTTCCCTGATTTCAAAAGTCTAAGTACCTCCCTGGTTCTAAGTCACTTCAAGTAAATGGAAGGAAAAAGGATCAATTACCACTCTATGTTTCTAACTAACATAAATATAATCAATATACATGTATACTGATGAGAAATGAAATACTTATAAAAATTTTAAATACAAAAATTTATTATCAAACTAAAAATTTATAAGTGAAATTCACAATATCAGGGAAAATTACGGTTACTTGAAAACAAAGTAAAGTTTAATTAATTCTTGAATCAATAAAGTAAAATTAAATCAAAATTAATTTATCACAAAATTCAAGAAAATTAAGTCGATTAAAATTCAAAAGTGTTAGGCATTAATTAAAATTTGGAAATTAATTCACAAGTGCTAAACAATAATGAAACTCGAAAAGAATTCTAAGTAAATGCAAATTAATTCACAAGTGTTAAATTTAATTAAATATGCAATGAATAAGTAATGAAAATAACTAAATTAATTACATTGTGAATGCAAATGAAAACACAGAAAAATGTGGAAAATACCAGAATTGCAATGTGTAAAAATATGAATCTTTTCACTCAAACCATTGTAACTATTAGTTATTAGTTTTTTACCAGACCACTGACTATTAGTTATTAGTTGCAACTAATAAAAATATAACACACTTTACCTTCTTGGTATACCAATTTTCTTTTTTTCACTTATAAATTTTGAGTTTGATAAAAAAAAAATTTATTTAAAATTTTTATAAGTATTTCATTTCTCACCAGTATACATGTATATTGATTATATTGATGTTAGGTAGAAACATAGAGTGGTAATTGATCTGTTTTCCTTCAATTTACTTGAAGTGACTTAGAACCAGGGAAGTACTTAGACTTTTGAAATCAGGGAAATACTTAGACTTTTAAAGTTGTTGATGGAGTGATGCCCTTTGATTAATTTAATTACTTACAAGATTACCTCACACCCCTGCCTTTTGTTTTTTTGATGAACTTAGTCTGATTTTCTGCAATACTGGTAAGTTGTTAAGGGATCACTGTTGCCTTTAGAGTATTCAGTCGTTTAGTACCTGTGATGAGGGTTCAGGTGTCTGGCTGTGGTGAGGTAACAATTAATGAATGGTAAGTGTAGTAACCAGATACTTGGCCCTTCGTCATAAGTATTAATTTTTATATTATGTTAGGCAGAATCTGAA
>NC_087208.1:89187627-89195978 GCF_015104395.2 Macrobrachium nipponense
ACACACACACATATCTATATATATATATATATAGTATAATATATATATATATATATATATATATATCTATATATATATATATATATATATATATATATTACAAAGTTTAGTATTGTCCTTGTCCAAAAAGACTACTTGGTAATGTCGACCTCAACGAACATCTGGCACCTATGTACCTTAGAAAGGAAGACTGCAAGCGGCATCCCTGCTACTATTCTCACAACCATTAAATCTGGGGCTAGACCAAACTCCAAGATACAAAAATAGAATCTTTATTTACCCCAAAACTGGCATGATAAAGAAAATGTAATTAATTGACAACCCAACTAAAAATAACGTATATAAAGTCATCTCACTACCACACCAGTTCCCACAATAAGTCACAATAGCTCACATAGATAACACTATTTTCCCCAAAAGTCAGAATCCTTATTTTGACGACATGAATCCACCTGAGGGGAAAAATCATAACCTTCAGAAATAAAAAATAAAAATGGATGAACATAAAATAATGGGAATAAAAATAAAAATGGGAGGAAAAGAAACTGATCAGAAATTCGATGTTTTTCGCTGCACTTCGGCTTCTCACGGGGCACCTGTAAATTGTTCAGTGTTCAAGACATCGTCTTTACTTTTCTCGGGATCTACGTCCGCCTTCTCCTGGTCTGCTAGAATATGAATCGTCTTCGAATCACTATCGGAATATATTCAGTCTTGCACACGCTTCGATGGGCGTACAAACGCACGTACGCTAGTCTTCTCACAGTTCTGATGGTCGTATGTACGAACACACTAAATTGTTCTAGAATGTTCTATGTGACGTCATCATCAAGTGACAATCCAAGCCAAGTAGTCCACCAGGTGCGCATCTGAACTCTAGAGAAAGAAAAAAATGCACGTTCTTAACCTCTTTTCGTAGGGCGGGTAATATATACATCGTAATATAAACAGTATTTCCCAGAATAATCACCTCCATTGTCGAAAGGTTCGTAACATTTTCATGAGCGAGCCATAAAGGTTTTCGCTTCATTTCATGTTTAAAATGCCATTTCCTCACCGTTAGAACAAAACTAGAAATATCGTAAAATCCTCGTGACTTGATGGACCTCGATGTCTTGGGAACGATCATATTTGCCGTGATTAGGACCTAAAAAAACCGGGGCTAGTTAAAATCTGACTACGTATCAAGAGCAACTTGGAGAGACGATAATTCAGATAATAAATGCAATGATTTCTTAAAGTCGACACGCACACAACGTTGTATCATAGGATAAGAAGTCTCGCGAAAGGATGTAAAGAGATTTCCCAAAGAGATATAAAGAGATTTACCAGGGGAGGTGAGGTGATTGAACAATCGATCTCTGAGGTTAGTCTGGTTTATAGGTAATACACTTGCGATAACAGTTATTACACACATAGAACCGTAGACCTATTGCTGTATAAAATGGCTGCCAAAAAATGAATGGAATGAAACATGGTGTGTTTTAAATGAACTTATGATATTTACGTAATTTAAGCTTTGCATTACACTTGTTATTAATAGTTATCTTTTTCACTAATAACCAGCTGACCAACCCTTTGCTACCCGGGAAACCTCTGAATGACAACCGATAAACTCTCTCTCTCTCTCTCTCTCTCTCTCTCTCTCTCTCACTCTCTAAGTCTCCTTCACCCTCTCCCACTTTCTCCTTACTAATAATCCCTTTTCTCTCTCTCTCTCTCTCTCTCTCTCTCTCTCTCTCTCTCTCTCTCTGTTAAAATAGTTCCTTCAATTAATACGTACAATGCCCAGCTTTTTGACATTTTATATTTCAACCCATCTCACCCACCATTCCTATTGGAGCTGAACTTGGACTGAATGGGCATCAGGAGTGTCACTGTTCATCTCAGTAACCTCGAAAACTACGGAATAGGCACTGATATCTGTCGTTTTCGGTTATTTTTGTATGTCACCCCTCCTCACACACCCCCCTTTTGGAGTCAATGATGTCTTACCCCGACAATATTCTTTTCCGTATATTAAGTTAAATTGTATACCAAGTTAGGTTGAAAGTGCTGAAAGTGCTCTGTGCATTTCAGGGATATATATATATATATATATATATATATATATATATATATATATATATATATATATATATATATATTATATATATATTCTTTGTATTCCATTTTGTTTGCTCTTCCATTTACATTCAGTATTCATTTAAACAACTTTCGATTTGTAACTTTCACTTTGAGTTTGTTTAGTTCATTATCTTTTTCCTTATACTCACGTCTCTTAAGGAATTAGTAATTATTGAAGCTTTACCTCTTTACAGCAGATATTTCAAGGGGAAGAATTCAAACAACGAAGTTGCTCCAGAAGATATCCGAAGTTTTATAGTCTAGAAGGCATACTTAAGCCAGGTTGCCCAGTAGAATGAAGAATCTATTACCTTGTTGCTTAACGGTTATAGCAGTGGGTTTCTTCAGTCTCCAGCTCATGATAACTCCAAAGAATCGCCATTCTACTGGTGCTTCACCAAAGGTAAAATTGGAAAATGAATTTCAGTTACTTCCTCTGCATTAAATTTATCTGTTTCGTTATAAATATAAGTGAGAGTGTCAGTTTACATACATTATTCTGATTACGTTAGCTATGCCATTTTAGGCAGAGTTCATTTCAAGGGCACTTGAAAAAGGCCGTCACTAATGCTAACTTATATCTGGAGGAGGGCCATTTCTGTCACAGATAGGAAATCCTCTAAAGAAAAAACTGGAATGGTCATGGATTCCATAATCCATTCACAGTTTTCTTATTCCGCGATGTTACTACTGCATGTCCTGACTTCTCTTATGGCTCCATCCTCAAAGATAGTAAGTTGACCAATCTTGTAGGCCTGAACCTGAGTCATAAACCCACATTTACACTAAACTTGTCACTGCCATTCTCTACATTCTAACACACACCTAGGCTATCAATTCTGTCAAAAGCTTATTGTAAATATGTCTACATCGCGTAGTGGTTTTTCCCTTAACGGCCAACATTTTCACTCATGAAAAACATTTGATAAACTCTATCTACGCCATTGTCTTATCTCATAATTCTCTTCCATCACAAATTCCTCTGACGTTTTTCTTACTTTTTCAGTAATAAGTGATACTGTAATGTTATACCCGATGATTCCTACCGTCAAATCAATTTTCTTCACTTATACATACAAAGGAACGCCCATTTCACTCATTTATTTGTAACCTTATACGCCATACTATAGAATGTCACTCGTGAGAAAATTAACTTCTGGTTCTTTCATATTCCTGAGCCTTCGTTCTCATTTGTAGCTGCGCAGTTATGAAGATGAAAATTGAAAAGTAACAGTGGGAAGAAGAATTTCTAGATAACTTGCTTTTACAAGGGTACTTCTTTGTAAGATAAAAGAGATTAAATAGAAATGAAATGTTGGAATGTCTGTCTCAGTAGTCAAGTCAAATAAAAATACTGGATATAAATACTATTTTGAAAGTTAGATTTAATTACTAAACATTGACATTTATGATGTAAATGATTCATTTATTTATGAATAAAAGACATCACTTTCAGTTGTATCAGACAATCAATGGTAAAGACCAACAAACTGAGATGGAATCTTAAATCATGTTTTTAGAATCTCTACCTCTCTGTTTCTCTCTGAAATAGTGAACACGTAAAACTAGAATGATCATCTTCCCTAGGTCTCCTCACCTAATTGCTGGCCCATGTTCAACGTTGGAGCTCAGAGACTTGCGTCTACGAAAGAAGTGCGAACCAGGTAGGTAATCACCATATTGAATTTTTTTGGTTCTTGAATATATATATATATATATATATATATATATATATATATATATATATATATATATATATATATATATATATATACACACACACACACACACACACACACACACACACATATATATATATATATATCCGACAACTATCGTTTAGTATCCAGTTCACTATACTTAAGGAATACCTTATACCCAAAGGGTATTGTAATTGATGTTTCGGCACGGGTTGATGTTTGTTATCAGCAAGTCACGATAGCTAGCGAGGTGGAATATACAGTCAGTGTTATGTACTATTTCAATAAGAAAAAAAAAAACTTGTAAATGAAAAAAATTAACTGATAAAAGATTCTCTGCATAAATGATATCAGTATATTCCCTTGCTATATTCTGTATTTCTGTGTACTTAACATTTGTGTAGTATATTATCAATACTCATGCATAAAAAAAATAGAAATATATCAAAGATGATAATGCTAGCGGTGGTTAGTTTTGTCTGAACTCTACCCTTATAACTGCTGTATTGTGTGAATATTGTCAGGTAAACACTTATTCATAAAAGGGTAAAGATATTTGAAAAATAAACTGTTCCGATAACAATTATCAATACAATATTGCCTTAAAAATGTGACCTGTTTGCCGAAGTCAGACCATCCAGAAGAAAGGAAAAAAGCTCTATTGAAAACAGTAAAAAGAGAGCTTTATTTGTAACTGAAATAACAGTATAAATAAATGAATAAATTATAGGGAATATGGCTACTAAGAGATTGGAAAATGTCGAAACAAGAAGAAAGGCAGGCTTAGTAAAGAGGACAGAGGTAATAAGAGTCACGATTGAGGTGGTATGGGCATGTGTCGAGGATGGATGATGAGGAGGGAGTGAAGAGAAGTTGGAAGGAACGTGTTAGAGGAAGAAGATCGAGAGGGAGACAGAGAATTAGATGGCGAGATAAAGTGAAGGAAGTTATGGACAGAACTGGTTTGATGGAGGATGATGCCTTTGATAAAAGGCAGTTGAGAAGGCGCATCAGGCAACCGACTCCTTAATGTAGGGATAACGGTGGGGAAGAAGATTATATATATTATATATATATATATATATATATATATATATATATATATATATATATATATATATATATATATATTATATATATACACACACATATGCTTTTATTTATTCATGAATAAGTTTTTACCTGACAATACCATTCCGACTATTACTAGGAGAACGTCCTGTGCTAATATTCCCTTTTTAATCAATGCCAAACTTTATTTCCAAGTTCAACAAATCCTTAGATATTATCGTTTGGCCACAAAATACCAGTTGATTCCGAGAAACCCATTGACAATCGGATCTATTTTTAAACATAAAGACAAGTTGAACCTTCTATAGACGTCTAACGTTGTCTTTGTCCCAGATGTGATGTAGGGAAATATGTCGGAGATTGAAGGAGACTTCTTCAGTGTGCAGGGACTGCCATACGGGGATGAATTTTGGTTGTGGTGAATATCATCTGAATTTTCCAGGTGTAAGAGTGATATAGAATGTAAAAATGGTAAAATTCTTACAAAAGCATTAGCTTCACAACAGCCAGCGATTCTCGAATAGTTTTTCATAAAAATGGTTGCTTTAAAATTGAACAACCAAACCTGATTGATTTATTAATTCTTACTGGCGTCGCAACGACGAAACCAAACCTGACTTATACAATAAGCTTCCTTTCACTATTACAGTCACTCGTCTTCCTGTCTCTACTGGTGATCTTTCAATTTGCTTGACACTGTAATTATGCATTTTTATGAGTATTTTTATTCTAATTTAATTATTCATTGTAATTTCCAGCTTGAAAATGGAACTGGTTCAAGAAATGTCCCACTAATAAACTACGTTCATATGTTACGGACCTCTCCATTGAAAAATTTCCACACACACACACACACACACACACACACACATACGTATAATTTAGTGACAGCCACTGACCACAGGAATAGTTTTTTTTGCCATAAATGAGGTACTCCCTTTCAGCAGCAGGCCGACATCATCTCACTTATGCAATGTTCTACCGTCGGAATTGTATATTTCTGTAAACAAAAGTATTGGAAATCCTTAGGAAAGCATAATTACGACAAGGAAGAGAGGTTGTTTGAAGTAAATGCAGTTCTGATTTTAAGGAGTGAATATTTTGAAGATTTATAGGATAAGTACAGACGTACAACAGAATGCTGCAACAAAAGAAAGGATTACTGTACATCTGAGAATCATCTGGGAAGGAACCGATTTGGACATTAGGAGGCAGCGGAGAGATTAATTGAATAGCTGACCAGGATGAGTAAGGCATGCTTGGTGGAATGAAAGGTTCCAAAGAAATGTACCAGTAAATGATATGGAGAGCAAGAGTGTAACAAAAGGCAAATATCTTAAGTGTATAAAAAATGATGAGCAAATTCTTTCTTTGTTTGATGCGAATAACCAAAGGAAACTTGAAAATGGATTGGCACCTGGAACAAGTTACTATGAGGAACTGAGCAACACTCTGCCCTCTGTTCTGAGGTTACTGCCCAATGGAACTTCAGAATTACTTCGGACTTCCAGACTTCAGGTGATTTTTGTCTATTCCCTCTGTCATTTGTAAGTTTTTCTCATCTTTGAAACATTTTGAACTATGAAAAAATATAAAGTACTATTTTTACATAACTATGCAGAATTAATCTTGATATGTTGGTATGCAAAAATTTTTTTCAGAAATATGCTTTCATCTAAAGCAAAAAACGACCAAAGACCAATCATGCATGGACCAATCACGAATAAAGCAAATAATATTCAATATTTGAATAATTAATAAATCAAGGGTCGTCCAAAAAAGTTCTCTGTATCACCGGAAATCATCAGAGGAAAAGACATCCCATTAATTATTTTTCAAGACAGGATCCATTAATTTCAATGCACTTGGACCACTAATGTTCAAGCAGGGCGCCAGCTACAACTTTCCCGACATGTTTCATTTTGAGTGTTTTCCCCGGTGCAATGTAGGCATTACTTAAGGTTCTTTGCAGCGTCCCTTCGGCCCCTAGCTGCAACTACTTTCATTCCTTTTACTGTACATCCTTTGATATTCTGTTTCTTACTGTTCACCCTCTCCTAACAATTGTCTCGTGGTGTAACTGCGAGGTTTTCCACCTGTAACACCTTTCAAACTTTTTGCTGTCAATTTCCGTTTCATGGCTGAATGGTTTTAGTTGCCCCAATGCTTGGCATAATGCCAAAAATCTATATACATCAAAATCAAAATAAAAAATCTTGATTGTTTTTCAGCTATTACAGTTTCGATGTGTAACACTCCCCATCAATGGTCAGACCTTTTTCTAAGAAATCTTTCGTGATTGATAATGCCCACAGATGATCAGCAGAACACAGAAGCCGTTCCATTGCTATCAGATGCCACTTGACTCAGGAGAAAAACAACGTTGTTGCAATGGCTTGCTTTGAATGTCTAATTCAAGAACAAAGCCGTGGACTAACTAGTGACTTTTCAAAGGCCTTAACCGTATTATAATCAAGGCAAAATAACTAGGTTCCTGTTGATGTAGGCATAATGTAGTCAAATTAAAAAGATTTTAGGCAATGTTCTTCATATGGGGCAGGGAACTCTTTGCATGACACTTATTATTTATCAGATGACTCATATACCATATACTAACATATGAATATGCATACAAATAACCTGATACTATTAGTAATCTAAAAGATAAATGGTTTCATAATTCACTCAAAATGTTGCGTAGTTGTTTCTCCACTTTCACTTATTCATTTAAATATCACTCTATCACCAACATCAGTTGCCATTTTCTTTTCATTACTTATAGACTGTTCCTTCTTCACGAACAGATAACCGGTGGAAGACTAAGCTATTTGGACTGCAGCGTAAGACTGTATGATGAAGCTGAAGTCAAGACATGTTCGGCATTGCGCCAGAAGGGCCAAGATGGTCCTTTGTGGATTGCATTTTATGGCGATTCCAAAATTCGAGACAAATTCGTAAAATTTCTGGAAATGACGCCAAATTTCAACTGGTATATCTACAATAACACCCTAAAGGTAAGTAACCCAACATAAATTCTTGTTCCTTATTATTCTCTTATTATAAAACTTTAGTTAACTCAGCATTAATCATATGTTGGCGTCTTATAATCTATACTTACATTCGATTTACAATGCTCGCCGAAAACTTTAAAAAGCTCGATTTCAAAACTCAATGATATATGCAGTGAAAATGTTTCCCCTCCATCACGTTTTCCTGCACTCATTAAAATTTCACCAGAAACTGCTTAAACCAGTCCCGAGTATTATTATGGAAAAGGTTTTTCGATATGTGATTTATTTGTTTTTCTGTTTTGAGAAGTGGCAGAAAAAGTAAAATGTAAGCATCTATAATTCAAAAGCCAATGACTCCCACAAATAAACCTACCTTTATTATTTGAACGTCCATAGAAAGACTTCGCCACACAATTCCATTTATTTAGAACTGGTACAGAAG